>NW_010204306.1:38710-84089 GCF_000695765.1 Mesitornis unicolor
TATCGGGGAATATATGATACCTAGCTACACATAAAAGCATTTATGGTGTAGCTTAATCATTTTGACTAGTATTTTACTATTTTAACTTTATAAAGTAATAAAAGCTAATATTACTAGAACCCTTTCTATCAACAATAAGGCAATTAAAAGAATGACACTTGATGGTTTATTTCAACATCTCACTAAAGCCTTACACAAAATTTTCACTCCCTCTTTAATTTTCAATTCTTCTACCCTCCCTGCTTCACAGCTTCTGGCTATTGGCTTTTACAATCTGTCCCTAGAGAGCCAGGAGTTATTACCCCTGTCGATGGAAGAGAAAGGGATGTTATTCCCCTGTCACCCTCTCCGGCTCCAGCAGATTCCTAGCTCTGATCTATAGCCTTCATTGGAGAAAAGCGTCTGACATGCTGTTAGTTCTCAACCCTGTCAGATCCATCTACCCATGCTACAGGCATTACTTACTGGAGTCAGAGTCACAGGAGTCAGACCAAAAATTTGAGAAGAAAACACTATATCCACTTCTATTTGAGTAAATATAAGAGAGAAATGTCTACTGCAAAGCATGCAGGTTTTCAGGAGGCACTATGTGCCACGTAAGCTTTGAATCTGTGCTTCGAAACAGCTAAAGTAGTATCTGAAATTCTTCATGTTTACAATAGAAATACTGCTAGCATCAGGTAAACCCAAAGACTACAAAACAGTTAACAGAACGTACTTAAGTAAATTTAACAATTCTTACAACCCTGTTTTAACAAACTACTGCTTAACATTCTAATCCTTCCTTTTAATTGGCATTCACATGGCTGGCACATAAAAAAGGAACCATGAGATGGTTATAACTCCACTTCTATGTTGTCTGTAGTCCCACAATGCAAATATATACATCTGCATTTTGCATGCATTATTTTACAGAATTTCAACAGTAAATTAACTTTTAATTGTAAAGTATCAGTAAAGCGACTGTGTAGATGGCTGGTTTAGTTCTTCTTATATTCCACACATAGCAAAATTAACTGATCTCCTCGCCTCTCACACTGACTGAATAGCATAGGGCTTGGCTCTGATCTCCACTACCTCCTCTGGTCAGATACTACTCTCATAACATTGTGTTTGGTGTGACTGTCAAGCAAGGGGTCATGCTTCATCCCAGTACACGCAGCTTTGGCTCACACCATCAGTAATTAGCAATACAGGCAAAACCAGGAAGAAGTTACAGTCCTGCTACAGCAGCGCTCAACCCCTCTTCAGGCCAGTGGGAGCCATCATGCCCTACTCCTCACCAGCCTCCTGTGGGCAGAGCTTCTCAGATACCCATTTGCTGTCTCCCTGCCTTCCTTCTCCCCTTACCCCCTCCTTCCTTTCTTTCAACAAGGCCATAGGAAGAACAGATTTGCTTCCCCTTTACAATTTTTACAAAGCAAGCTCCCCCTTTCCATATTTCATCATAAAGAAGGAGGTTGAACAGGCAAGGTGTTGCTGTTTCCACTTTCTTTCTCTCCCTCTACTCAAGAAGTAGAAGCAAGTGAACTATTACTAGAGGAGATAAGGGATTGCAGACAAAGCAGTGACCATATATGGTGCAGGATAAGAGCTACTGGACACTGCCCAGGTGGCTAAGGTGCCAAGCAGCATCCTGGCTTGTATGAGAAATAGTGTGGCCAGCAGCAGTAGGGAAGTGATTGTGCCCCTGTACTCGGAGCTGGTGATGCCACACCTCAAATATGGTGTTCAGTTTTGGGGCCCTCACTGAGAGAAAGACATTGAGCCCAACAGGCTGCTCAGAGAGCTTGTGGAGTCTCCTTCTCTGGAGATACTCAAAACCCACCTGGATGCTCTTTGTTCTCCTGAAAGTGAATAACTTTTTTCTCATTGTAAGAGATTATACCTGTAAAAGAGTATCATTAAATGCCTGCCTCAAATGGCACGATGAGAAGACATTTAACACAAGGACTATCTGGTCAGTTAGGACTATACATTTGCAAGATTGCACATGCCAGAGTATTTTTGACAAATTTTCATACTGCTTATCTTGAAAACATTCTGTACAGAAAATTGTATTATACAAATACATGAAAAACACAATATACAAAAGTGAAAATAACCAGCTTAATTTTCCACAAGCATCCTAAGACAGCATTTTTGGCCAGAGTTACTCTTAATATGTAATGTTCTAGTGTTCAGACCTTCAAGAGCCCATAAAATTTAAAAGAAATGCTAAACAAATAGGCAGATTTAAAAAATTAAATTAAGCACATGGTAGCCAGGCAATACAAATGGTAACACAGCATTTCAACATTTGCACTAGTGAACACTTATTTGCTGTATGTTACTTCCTGAATGTATAAAAACATACATGGTCTGAGATGAAAGCTATCACATGTTGTCCAATTTAAGAAATCCACTTTCAACTCATAATAGCTTTGCATTTCTTCTCAAAGCCCCAGCTCTTCAAACAAAGCAACTCCAAAAAGTGCTTTGACATTTCTTAAGTGAAAGCTGGTACACTACTTTTCTACCCTCCATAGGAGTGTGCCCACATTGGAAAAGGAGGAGGTGGAGGGTGTCTAATTTAACCATGATTCAGAAAGGATTAACACATGGTAAAACTCTCCTGCGAACCAGAGTTCACAGTTTTCACATTTTTACCAGTCAACATAAACTGTAGCAGGGACCCCACTCACTACAGGATGATACTATCAACTATCAGAGAGGAAAATACTATAAATACCAACCACAAAACTCATCCTACTTTGAATGCTAAACAAGCAAGCACATACTGCTAGTACACCATTGAGGCATTTCAAAGCAAAACATGAGTTTTGCTTTGCTTTTGTTTTTATTTTTTAATTGGTATTCAGTCCAAATAGCTGGCATTATAACAGCAGTAAGGAGATGCCAAGTATGAGGAACAAATGTTGAAAAGGCTCTTAGTTTCATGTACAAATCCCCCTAAACCTTGGAAAATCAACATGAAATGCATTTTAAATCACTGGGAAGAGGTCCCAGCACCGCAGACCTCCAGGAAGCTTAATAAACATTCTCTGCTCTGTTCATTGATTCTTTAATATAAATTCAGAATAATCTTTTAAAAAAAGTTAGAGTTTAAATTATTCCTAAATGTGAATTATTATTCATAAGAACCCTTGAATGTCACCTGATTACTTTCCAATAACAAGTTACAAAGGTGGAAAATATCACGTTCAAGTTCCTGAATTGCACAGATAACCCACTACTTAGAACAATACACAAGATTCTCCTCTTCTGCATTAATAAAATTTTGGAGTTTTTTTCTAAATACCATATAGACATTTTGGCCTAGCCTTCAGAAGAGCAGAGGCCCTCAAGGAAACAGAGGAAATAAAACAAGTAGGAAATAAATGCAGCAGGAAGATGAAGGAAAAAACAGAAGACTTTGGGATGAGAGCATACAAGGCAAAGGACAAAAATCATGTCACTGATAAGGAAGTTAGAAAGAAAGCACTCAACGAATCAGACAGGTTTTCATGTATCTTGAGGTCCAGAAAAAGAAAGCAAGATTTTTCACAGGCTTGAGCAGGACAGCAAAGAGAAGGAGGGAAACCAAACTGGAAGAAACTGTATTAGTTAAGAAAACAAGTTACTAAAGCAAAGAGAGGCATTTTATTGCAGGAATTTAAACAAGCAGTACACATGGGAAGATACAACAAGGTTTGTCTACCAAGATAAAGGAGGAAGGGCTCAAGAGTCGAGATCAGTACTTTAGCAATCAGTATTGAGATTGGTGACGGTGATTGGGACTGAGCTGGACGTAACCAGAACAAGGAATGAAAAAGCCAGAGAGATATGAAAAGATTTCAGAGGGAATTTGGATGTCATCAACATGAAAATATGGTCCAAAGCTTTAAAAGTCAGACACAGAGAAAATACAGACAGAAGGGATAAGAATTTGGAAGAATTATTGCAGTGAAGACCAAACAGGAACCAGTAACAGAGAAAATGAAGGAAAATGTGCAAAAACAACAGAAAAGCATTGATTTAAACCTGGAGGCCCAACAATGAAAGTTTAAAATGAGAGAGAATACTGCTTGCACAAAATAAAAAGCAACAGACCCAGGAGATTTTGCCTTGAAGAATCTGTTACTGACTCTATTCAAGGAAAGTCTGATTGTTGTGAAGAGAGAAAGAATCTGACTATTCACCATGCAAAAATTAGCAAGAAAAGAAGCAATATCAAGAGAAATTGTGTGTTTATGTTTGAAAGGTGTAGGAAGGAAATAGGAAAAGTATCTGGAAGCACTCATGAAGTCAAAAGAATTTATTTATTCCTTTCGATAATGCTGAGTATGCTTGAAAGTTCATGGAAGTTCCCATCCATGAATTTTATTCTCCTTGTAAATCCCCTCCTATACTACTTCAGCATAACTCTGGAATGAACAAAGTTCTCCAAACCAGCAAAATCTCCCTTTGAACACTAAAACTTCAGCCACTCCATAGCAGGACACAAGGCAAACTCAAACTACAATTTTGTAAAGGCTGTACAGCTCTAATTTTCTTCCATCTAGACAGTTTTCTTCCATCTGAGCTTAATTATCATCATCTCTAGGGTTTCCCTCCTTATTTTATTTCTTAATCATGAGTTAAAACATCTTTTGCACATTCTAAGTTATAAATGACAATTTCAGACCTAATTGGTTCATTTTAACTACTCTAAACACCTAGCAAATTATTTCTTTCTGTTCCGCAGTCACATGGTGGAGTGTCCTCGAGAAGATGATCCTAACCAACACCAGCTGTGCCCAACTGCCATTAACATTACAGCTCCAGCACATTCACACAATCTATAAAGAACTGACAATTTAAAGCTCCCTTTTAAGAGAATATCAAGGTCATAAAATTCAAATCCCATATTCTAAATCCATTCCTCATCAGCCTTTGTAAGTCTCAAAAAAAAAAAATCACATGATTACAGCTGGTTTTAAAATTGGGCCTTTTCCTTTAATCCAGCAATAACCACCATATGCTGCATTATCCTTGAAGCAACAAAGAAGGGATGCATCTCCAGCCCACCAACACGTCAAATTACCCCGTGTTTCTTTTCACATAATTTTTTTAATTAAAAAAAAAAATACGCAAACCAAAAATGTCATTAATAGGCAGCAAAATCTGTTTATTTGATGTGTGCTTGCTGCGAACCTTACTTGTCCCTCAGAGAGTGCCAAATAAAGCTCTTTCTATCCTTTCCAGGTGCATCAAAGCAGAGAAGCTGGTAACAAAAACTCTCAGCTTATTCTGTGAGTATCACAAGACAGACTGGTTTCAAATATATATATCCTCCTTGTTCAAGACCACAGGAAGAGTTTCACCTTAATGCAGAACCACGTACCATTGCAGAAACAGCTTAAGTAATTACCACCATGGAGGGTGGATGAGACAGAGAAGAGAGAGATATGAAAGGGATCAGAAGGTAGAAATTTTACTTAATATATGATTTGAAATTCAACAGAATATCCACTGGAACTCAGGATAGATTACTCACTAAGAAAGTGGGAGAAAGAAGGAAATCACTTTCTGGGGAAAGAATCTGCCAAATACCAACAAGGCTGGGACATCTCAAAATTAAGCATGGCAGGCAGTGCAATATCTCGTAAGAACTGCCCCAACTGATACAGCCACCAACATACCGATGGTGAACATAAATTTTGCTGGGGACTGCATCTCTCTGCACCCTATGTGCCCTGAGACAGCACCATCCTGGCACACTGTTCTGCAGTCTGTAGGCACAAAACCCCAACAGTGGTTTCACTGCATTTCTGTTCTTCAGTAACTACCAGAACACAGCGGGTGATTTCACACGAAACATACAGCCTTTTAAAAGAAATGGGTCCTTTGTTCCTCTTGAGAAATGTTTATTACCTTCAGATTACAAGGTCTCTGCAATATTACTCCATAAAAGCATAAAATCTGAGTGATAACTATTCTAATCACCATAAACCTCTGTCTAATGCTGCAACTTCTGTAGACAACACTTCTTTGGAATTAGTCTTATATTTGTTATTTTGGAGGACAGGAGATGGGAGAAGTTCATCTATTCCTTACAGTATGATTATTTTGAATAAATTGTAAAATGGCCTATCATTTTATTACACTTTGACCAAGCAAATAATAGTTAGTACTTCACTTATATTTTCCCAGCAAGTAAAAAAAAATAGTATAGGGTGAAGGTTAAATTCAACTTGTATGTCCATGTGAAGAGATATTACTATTGTCTCATAAAGAAGATACATAATTAAGGCTGTGAACTGCATGATCAGTTCCATCGTTAGCAGAAGGGATTTCTGAAATCTATATTGATTTTTGCCTGTGAATCTGCATTAGCCTAATCCTTATATACAAGCACTATGAATCCACAGAGAATTGATTTTTTTTCCCTTTTCGTTCACAAAAATCTCACAGATGAAATTTTTGTGAGAAAACGAATGGCAGGCCTAGGTGTTTTCCAAAAATATGTATGTAAAAAAGTACAAGTTGTAGGGGACCTTTCTGCTGCAGAACCCACTTGTCAACTCTTACAGGCAAGTCATGTTTTGCTTTACACTATTTTAAAGAAGATTTGAATAATATCCACCAAAAATGTGTAGCAAACATTATATATAGCGTGCTAAAAAGCTAGAAGAAGAGAGGGGAGAAACATAAAATATTAATGGGTTAACTTCTGCTCTTAAGAATACTGATGTAAACACCTTACAACTAGATTAGCCCAATCATGAAACTCTTTTCATATCCCCAGATTCCCAGGTACAAACAAAGTCCTCACAGTTGTTCACCACTATCAGTGCTGAATGCAATGCATCATTGAATCACAATTTTTTTTTGACAAAAAAAGCTGGGAACAAAGGGGATTTTTAAAAAAAATTATGATCATTGGTCTAATGTGCCCAGCTCTTAGAAAACATAAATCTAAATTATACAGTTTAAACAAATCACTGGATTTGAGTACAAAATTACCTGTGTGCCCTGAATGCAGTTTTGGTAAGAAAGACCACTGTTCGAAGCTTCAAGCTCAAGTCGCAGATAACTTCACTGAGATCCAAATCTGCCAGAAAACCTTAGCTTCTGCACAGACTTTCTGTGGCTCCAAGTCCACAACATGATGCAAAGCCCATTGAACTAAAGGAAGACATCTTTTCACTACCCCAAATGGACTTGATTTCTGGGCCCTTGTGCTCCTCTGCTGTGTCACAGACATACCTGGTGGGTGGCACCTTGTCCTGCTCAAACTCAGCTGGTTCCAGCGCATTCTTCCTAATCCACTCCACAGAACGCCAGTACCTAACTCCAGCACCTCCATACCCTACACAAATCAGTAAAATGACTAGCTCATACAACACATGTCCACAGCCCACCACTAAAAGAAGTGTGAAGCATCAAATGCACAAAAAGCAAATATTTTAAGATCAGTTTCTCTTTCAGGAATTAGGTTAATTCTAAAAAAATACTGGCAATCTCAAAATGGCAGTGAAAACTGTCCTTTGACTAAAAAAGACACCATAAAGAATGGCAATGCTCACTTCCTAACAGCAACCTTAGAACCCCACTCAAAGTTTGAAATTAGTGTCTTAAAAGTCAGCATATTTTACTTGAAAGAAATTGCTTTGGACCCAAAATTTTCAATTTAGAATTTGAATACCTATCTCAGTGTATGTGCACTCCTTTTCTCCCCCCATCCCATTATGTTGGTTCTTTAAATTTTTTTAAATTTTTTTTTGTTTTGATTTTGTTTTTAATAAGCAGAAGCTGACCTGTAGCTACAGAGAACCCAACACATCTGTAAAAAGGTTGACAAAGACGGGAAGTCAGATGCGGCAATAGAAATTTGTTTTACAGTTCCTTTAGGAATCTAACTCCAAGAAGCAGCATGTGTTATTAAAAACAAACTACTTGCCATAAAAATCTATTTCTGGGGATTGTTTGCTGAAATGAAATGTTTATTCGCTAGGGCAGTATTTAAAGCTCCACAGATAAGTGCAAACTGTTCCTGAAAAGATACAAGGTGTAATAAAATGCAAAAGGGAAGTGGAGACAATATTAGATTTGCACCAATTAATTTACGGTCATTTCAGATTTCATGTAAGTAAATTGAAGGAAATTCCCAATAACAGGCTGTTTACAAGTGAAAGAAGGTTTGCTGTATTTGTCATAGTATAATTTTCAACACTTCAACTTACTTCATCACAGAAGGTTCATGATTATTTTCAGGACTATTTTATAACTGAAACTACATAGAGCAAAGCATGACATTGAAAAATAGATTTAATTATTCCTACAAAAAGATTCTTGGCATAGGTCCACTTTGTATCAGCTTAAAATACCCTACGTTGTTCTATTGGCAGGATCATATGTTTACAAGCACTGGATTACAGCAGTAACCACACCTCCAGGCTAATTTAAAACAATTTCTCTTAAATAGAAACAGTAGGTCCTGGTTTCTTTAATTTGGAAGGGGAGGAGGGGAGGAAAGCAGCACAGGATACAAGGGGACATGTTCCTATTATAACTCTTAGTTCATCGGAATACTGCACAGTAAAGGGCAAAGGACCCATTTTAATCCTAGGTGATGCAGCAAGACTTAATTCAAGTAACAAAGCTTTTTTTAAGTTGACAAAGTATATAAAAATAAACTTTGATTTCTTAGGAAAAAGCATCTTGGAACACACACTCTTCTCAAAATATTCACAGCAATTCCTGCAAGTTATTAATTTGTCATAGGACATTTTCTCTCCTGATCTAGGTAAACTCCAGCAGCAACAAAATATTCTCAGAATGCAAAATCTGTTCCAGAATGAATATGTATTTATGGGACTTAATAATTTCTAGCCTCTTTTGGAATTTTTCTTAGAAATACTCTTTTGGATGCATACATACAATATAGCAGTAAGGAGGAGCAATTAAAAAAAATACAGGAAGAATTCTTGGGGTTTACTCCCTCAAAATGAGCATAGTCCAGACAAATCTTTACCAGTATCCAGTTTCAAGTCCAAGTCTGAATTCTTATCACCTGGCCCATGAACACCCACGTTTTCCGCTGTTTCTTAAAGTACAATCCAACACAAACATCAGAAGCACCACCCGAGCACTGTGCTGCACCCGAGTTAACAAAACCTGATTTCCAGCAGGGTTGAGATCCTGAAAGAGCGTTGCTATTTAGTACAGTGGGACTATACTCAGTAGTCAGACAACTCAGGACATTTCCTCATCACCGCGAGGAACACTAGAGTCTGAAAATCACAAATTTCTGAGGTACTCCTCTCTAATAGCTGATTTTTGCTTCCCTATTATGGGGTGCTCTGAATTACAGGACACTATACCACGGGCACAGTATATAGGCAGCAGACCCTCATATCCATATTCTTATTAGAAGATACAAATTTTAAAACACTGAGGTTTTTCCTAGTGTGACAGTCTAAAATAAAGCATTACCTTTGCCTAGTAGGCATTTTTCCTTCTCTTTCTCTTACTTTTTTCCTTCTTTTTTTTTAATAAATCCTATTGACCACTGCATTACTGACTAATATCTTCTGCATCAGAAGGAAAAATGCTGAGGATGTTTGTCATGAAAGTCAAAAGCAGATATGTAAGAGAAGAAAGATTATCACATTAGACATAGAAGAAGAAAGATTAATCTGTGAGAGCTGTAGAAGCAGAAAGATGAGCAAAAAGTAGGGGGCTCAATGGCTCCAGGGGATTGGTAATGGGTTAGACTACCTTTCTCCTCTAGATCACTGGCTCACATCCAGCCCACATCAGTAGCGACTAAGTGTCATTACCACCTGATGGATTTTTGGTGACCTCTGCAAAAATGAATTGATGGTTTCAGCCCAGCTGAATAAATGTTCCCATCATAACAGGTACTCCACTGTCTCAGCAGAAGGAAGGGAGCAAACATGGACAAGAAAATGTAACTCTATCGCTACAAACCAGTTTAATGCACAAGGAATTCCACTTACTAGAAATGCCACAGACATGTATTTAATACTTTCATAGCTAGAGGACTGAGCTTCTTTTTTGAAACCTTTAGTGTTCACCATCCCTCAGTGTTCCCTCCCTATGTGTTTGTCCTGGATTCCCACCTGCAAAAGACTGCAACCAAGTAAGTGCAGTAGAACTGGAAGTCTCTTAAGGGACAATCCAAATTTGAAATTTTATTATACACTCTTGCTAGTTCCTCCCATATGAAAGCACCGTAAGATAATATAGCTTGAAACATGCCTCTTCAAGAGTTCTGTTTAAAGGTTGTATAATGTAAACTTGACTGAACTAAGTTTTCTCTGCAATTGCAAAAGACAACCCAAGTGAACACTCTCCAGTCTAAGTTTCAAGAGGCATTCATTGTTCCACAGCATTGCATGTGCATGCATAATTAAGAGATTTCCACAGGATGTGGTTGGGATGAGTGGAAAACAGCTGAAATTCCCTAGTTGCTTCAGGCAGGGGTTTAGCAGGTTACTCCTCCCAAGCAAGCAGAAGCCCAAATAGCTCCCCAGCATGGTATCTGGGGTGCTGTAGCTGCTCCACACTCATTCCTTCAGGGGAGCTCCCAAGAGGGTCCAGGGAGAAGAAGCAGCTTGAGGGACACAAAGCAAAAGCAGGCACTCAACCCCTGGAGCTGAATGGCACCTTCTCCCCTAAACATAACAGCAGGTGATCTCAACCCTGGTACAGGTAGGGATGCAGGTTCAACGTAAACATTCACTTTTGTCTGTATCTGAAGAGCAAGACATGAAGAGGAGCTAGAGCCATCATCTCTATGCAGCACACTGCCAGCAACTAAACTGCTGAGGTCTCAGGGGTCTAACACTTCTTAACAGCATAGCATTTTTA
The DNA here is from genome assembly GCF_000695765.1 of Mesitornis unicolor. NCBI lineage: Eukaryota > Metazoa > Chordata > Aves > Mesitornithiformes > Mesitornithidae > Mesitornis > Mesitornis unicolor. The sequence continues at coordinate 49,571 of NW_010204306.1, forward strand.
AATAGGTGACCAGCTTACAGTTTACTATGATGTCACAAGTAGGGCATTGTAGTCCAATCTCCCCAAATACTCTAATACTTACAAGGAAATTATCTGAATTTAAAAACTGAAATATTATATCAAATTAAAGAAATACTAAGCAAGAGATTGTTGTCCAGTCTGCTAAAGTTACAGGAAGCAACTAGAGAAAACTCAGTGGTAAAGGACAGCTGATATGGCAAGCAGAATGTCAAATAAAGTATTTTTTCAGAAGCAGACCTACACTTACCTTGCTGTACCACTGTTTTACATGTCTCCTTAGGAAAAACTTAAAAGTGGTATTTGAAAGATTTTACAATTAAAAAGTGCTTCTGATTGTTAGTTTTGTTTATATTTTGTATTTTTCCTTCACGATGAGTATTTGAAGTTGACTTATTCTAAAAAATAAGTATGAAGAGGGAAGAAAGAAGCTACTTTTTACTATGACAGCACAAGATTTCCAGATGTCAGGTCCAGTCCTTTCGCTTTTAGCAAGCCAGAATAGAGTGGGACCATGTCACCAAAACAAAGAGTGCTGTTACTCAGAACTGCATTTCACTCAAAGAAAAATGACAGAAATTCCTCCTCACCTCACCTCCAAAAAATGCGTTTTTCTAATAGAACTCAACATTTTAATTAGTTGTCCTTGTCCTGTTCAACATGTAGTCCTTCTCTCACTAACACCTGTTCTTCCATAAACAAGAAAACAAATGTAGAAGTTGAGAATAAGTATTTCTGATCTATTAAAATCAAAAGCCTCTGTCACTCATCATGAGAGAAAAATGCTTGACACTTAGTTTTGCTTGTTATTTATTAAACTGTTAATAGGAATTATTGCATATTCAATTACTCAATTATTCAATTACTCAATATTCAATTATTTCAATCTGAACATGAGGAAAAACTCTTTTTCTGTAAGGGTTACAGAGCACTAGAACAGGCTGCCCAGAGAGGTTGTGGAGTCTCCTCTGGAGACATTCAAAACCCGCCTGGACACGTTCCTGTGCAACCTAGTTTAGGTGATCCTGCTCTGGCAGGGGGGTTGGACCGAGTGATCTTCCGAGGTCCCTTCCAACTCCTAATATTCTGTGATTCTGTGACTCTGTTATTTAATTTACTCTGTTTTTACCCAAGGCAAATTTTTTTTTTCCTATCTTGTGACTTCTTTAGAGGCACAAGTTTCTTCCTAGAAAAAGAAGAAAATTGGAAAAAATTGTGTAAATTGGCTGAGAAAACTGAAACTGTGTTGTAAAACAATGAGTGTTTTTTGACATTTACCATTCAGCTTTGGATTTTTTTAATTTAACAATTTAAATATTTTAATATTAATTTTAATAGCATTCATTTGCTTTATAATAACCAGCAAAGAGTGTTTACTGGCTACAGTAATTACATGTAGAGCTAAAACACCCTACTAAAGCCTTGGTAGATGAGTAACTGCTTATCATTCTCCATCACAAACAGGGCTGCAGAGTGATTTGCCTTCTCTAAAAAAAGCTACATGTATGACCAGTTTTGAGGCTTTTGGGGTTTGTCTTTTTTTACACTATTACCTGATATTTTCAAGTGTCCTGGTTTGAGCTAAATAGAACTAATTTTCTATTTAGCGATTTTACTTTTCAGCTCAGTCTCTTTTAAGTGGCTGAACTTGCTGAAAACTAGCAGCATATTTTTCCCAGACAGTGTGAACTGATAAGCTCAAGGCCAAGCGTCTCACCATGGGTGCTGTGTGGCACCCTGCTGTGGGGCAGGGAAGCGGATCCAAAACTGACCAACTAGGTATTCCATCCCACATATGTCATACTCGGTGTAAAGCCGAGGGTCTCGACCCTTCTTCCATCTTGGAGCCCTTCAATCTCGGACCCTTCTATTCCTCTTGATCTTGCAATGGCTGAGGTCTGAGCAGAACTCTGCTAGTTTGTCTGCCTCTGATCCTGATCCATGTGTTCCTGCATCAGCTCCCACCTGCTGCTGAGTTCAGCCCGGGACTTTTCCAGTGCCCTGCTCAGCAGAGACTCTAGGTGTTGTATATGTCATTGGGGGAGGGAGGGGGGAGGATTTTATATTGGTTTTGTATATATATTTGCACATATTTGTATATATTTCATTATTTTCCTATTTACACTATTATCCTGTAGTATTAGAATTATTGTTTTATTAAACCTGTTAGTTTTATTTTCCAACCCGTAAAGTCTCTCTCCCTTATTCTCTTTTCCCTTCTGGGGAGGGAAGAGGGGTTAACAGAGAGCGTCTGTCCAGGATTTAGTGGCCAGCCCAGCCCTAAACCACAACATCAAGAAAGATGGAGAGGAAAGAGGGACTGTAAAGAGCCTGTCCACTGATCTGAATAAACTGAACAGATAAAGCTGAGAGGTGTGATAAAGGAGTAGGACTATATCACAACGTGTATGCTCAAATGGTCACTGCAAAATCTACATTAAAAACCTTGACTTCATTATTTCTTTAAAAACAAGCATTTCATTCTAACCTTTTATCAACATTTTTTGTTTTAAAACTGAACTTGCTTCTTCTCGTTTCTCTTTTTCCCAAGATGAGAAGCAGTTTCATGTGCCAGAAACTTCTTAGACATTTACGTTTGCTTCTTTATAGGAGAGAGAAATATATCCCTATTTTAACACATCTAGACAAACATTCTCAGAAATGCTGTCCAAAGAACATTTTTCCTTTAATACCACAGAACCAAGCAGAAGAAACCTTAAACTATCCATATACTTCCATGCTGACTCTTTGTTTATAAGCAGCAAAGAGAAAATCACTAGCATATGCCCTAACTGTTGCAAATTAAAGCTCAACTTTGTCACCCTTACTAAACCAAAGAGCAATTATTCCTGCAAATAAGTACAATGGTACTATTCATTCAGGTAAACTCTGTTCCATATAAGGATGGCAGAATCAGGACCGGCAAGAAAACTACACATTTTAAATTGCCTGGTTGGTCACCATTTTCAAAGAGAAAATGAAGATCATTCACTCAATCTGAGGAATAGAGTGATGATTTGAAATCTGAATACATATATAGAGATTACTGCAACTGCATATTTTAAAATAACTTCCCACCAGCAAAAGAATATATTTGAACCTTCTATCCCATTTCCTTATTTGAAACATAAGCACCTGATAAATGCATAAGTAATATACCTTCAAACTCAGCAAAATAAGCAATTACTCCTGGGGGATATAAGCAGCTAAGTAGCCTGGCTCAGTTGTCTTGTCATACCTTATACTCTCCTCCACTCCTTTGTTCTGGTATCCACAAAGCTTTATTAAAGTAGAGTTCAGTCATTTGTTCACTGCAATTCCAACAAACTGAGCCAAATGAACCATGTTCAGCCATCTGGAACCCCTTCCTCCAGAGCCTGCTCCCTTTGGGCTGCAGAATCAGTCTATTACCCCTGCATGACATGATCCAGAAACTTGCTACCGCTACAGGACCTCAATTACAATTCCCAGTCCGGGTATTGCTGTCAGGGATTCTGCAATGCAACAGACACTACATTTGTACCTCACGTTACTGCAAAGCTATTAAAGCCTTTGCACTTGGAATTCACAGACAACATTACAGGGGCTATGGACCACAGGAGAAGTCTGCGCTGCCTCAACTGGGCTTAAAGGTGGCCAAGAGCACAGGGGAGGATCAGCAGCTCTGCAATCAGATGAAGGCAGGGCAAACAGGCAGTCCTACCCTCTGCCCTATAGCCAGTTACTGCAGCGAGGGCACACAGTACTCATCTGGGGAGGGGATCAAGGGCAGAGATCAATACAAACCCTTCCCGTAGCACTGAGAAAAGTTAGATTAGTTAGAAGAAAGGATTAAAAAAAAGAGAGTATTTCATGCTGATAACCTGTCCCCTGCTTTTCCCCAAAACGCACAGGGGATTTTTAATGCCGGTAGGTCAATATCTCTTAACCACCTTTGACACTTGATTCAGAGGAAGATGCGTGGCCCTCACGGCTCTTCTCCTCCTTGTCAGCCAGCCAGCACACTTTCAAGTACACTCAACAACGGGAGAAGGATGTTCCCAGACTGAGAACCTGATCTTCTGGAAACAGAGCACTGGCTGTACTCTTCCTTCCTCTGCCTGAAAGAGTCGCTTTTGCATCAACATGCAGGTCAGGGAACAAAAGCAGGGTAAGGTGCTGTGGCCAGGTAGCACGACCACAGCATAGAAGAAACAATAGGAGTTAACCTCAATTAACACACACTCTTCTGTTACAGTGGTCAATACTTATTGAAATCACAGCAAGCAAACACAAAGAGGCATTAAGCTGGCAAAATCTTCTCAGATGTAGCTGAGAGAGGTCCTTTTGAATATGTCCACAAAAATGTCAAAGTTGCTTTTCTATTTTTTTCCCTGTCAATATCACCATCCCTAAAACAGCAAAGGCTAATTGTGTATTGAACTCCAAACTCAGTAAATCTTGCTATCAAGTACCGGTAGGAAAGTATATAAGATCAGCAACTGGCTGTAGGATAGTTAGATACTAAGTTGATAGCCTGATTTAAAAAAATAAACAAAAAACTTAGTAATTCTTACAGGAGACATCTTGCCAGAACAGTTTCCTTCTGTTTGGCAATGTAGCTTGTATGTTAGCAAATTGTATGCTATTAATTGTTTACTGTAAAAATAAGGTTTCTTCCTTCCATTGAAGCTACTCATCATTTGTGTTCAAGGGGAGACCTGGTTATCCCCATCACTTCAAAACCGTCACTACAAAGCAGCTCTGGCCTCACCAAACACTTCAAAGTATTCCTTAATAAAACATATTAAACAAGCCACACAGTCAGCAGCAAGTTTCAGTTAAAACTCAAACACCAAAGCTCCAAGTTTCACCCCTGTTCCTGTCCCTGGGGGGTCCCTCTCCTTTCAGCAAAGCAAAGCTACTGCACTGAGGAAGCCTTTCTCCCAAAAGCTTCTTCCCTCCTGTATTAAACAGAAATGAAATAGGTGCATATTTTTCTGTAGTGTCCTCTCATAGCATTTATAACCCTACAGAATATAAATATGTCCTTCACCTACAATTTCAAGCATCACCTTAGGTATTTTACAGGTACTAAGTGGTTTCCTATATTGATAAAGAACTTAATATTATGAAGAACAAGATAACATGTTATTTCTTGAGCCATTCAACACATTCATTCAATACATTTGTATTATAGGTCTACACCAAGCCACTGGAAATCTTGAAAACACACCCTACTGAGAATTACATTTCACATACAAGTACAGCAGTTTGCTTCATATGAAATTATTATAATCAAGTATTTGTGCAGGAATCTACTGGCCCTTTTGTTTTCTACCACATAAAATTTTATGCCAACTTCAAATCCTTATCATTTGCCTTTACAAGGAAAAAGCAAGCATGAATTAAGGCTATTTTGTATTTCATTTTTACAGAATAATAGGGTTGTGGGGTTTTGTGGGGGTGTTTATTTGTTTGTTTCTGTGGGGGCTGGGATATCACTGCAGTAAACCTGTAAACCATTCAGATAAAAGATATGAAAACTAGCAGTTAATTCTTGTTTAGCAACATGTATTTCCCACTCAGTACAGGATGAGGAAGAGACTCAAAAAGATAATAAGAAACATAACTAGCCCTACGTATTGATAAATTGTAGTGGTATGACATGCATACTAATACAGATTTTCCATTTCATTTTATGTGTGTGTGTGTGTATGTGTATGTGTATGTATATATATATATATATAAGTAAAAACCAATGCTTGCTCAGCAGATAAACTGTTTTAGAAGAAAATGCTTGTGGCTCTGCCCTACTGCAAAGGAGCTTGATTGTCAATGTTCCCAGAGTATTAGCAAAGATAGGTAAAGTATAAGATAAGAGCTTGCCCTTGTTTCGAGAACACTAAGGCAGCAGGAGTTTGTATGACTGAAGTCTGCATGATAAACCAGCTGACAAACCTAAGAGCTGGTTTTCAAAAAAAAAAAAAATCCTAAAATAGGACATGATGCCCCTTGGAAAAGATAAGGCAGTCCGCAATTTAACTAGATCATCACTATCAAAGCATCACATAATTAGACATTTCAGAAGAGAAATGGCACGGCCTTCTCGGAAAGAAGAGTTTCATTGCCACACATGAAAGAACAATTTCTTCAGAGATTCCTCTTCACCAGAGGTACGAGCCTTTGCTAATCTCCTTGAAACTTGCAACACAAGGATTACAGCAATAAAGCATTGTCAGCACCATACCGAATCTTGGCACAAGCTGCCACCACATCTCCAACCACACAAACTACACCTACAACAGGGCTACCCTGCAACAGGAAAGAAAAACAGGAACTGCAGTTACATTGTCATAGTTTGTCCTTCTAAACACACACCACTTTATTCCCTCTCCCTGATGCAGGTCTCAGGTATGAAAGGAACCAGGATACTCAGCAGCCCTTTACTTCAGCTCTAGCAATGCCATGAAGAAGACTTTACATAGCAATGTAAATAGATTTCAATAATGACTAGATATTTAAAAGATCCCTGTTACCATGCTATAGAAGTACCACCATCCTCTTCCTACTTTTGCCCTTAGCTACAGTTCGGAAGAGTCCGTACCATACCTATTTGAAGACAGGTAAATACTGTCATTGCCATCCCCATTCTGCAGGTGACATGCCGAGGCACAGAAGGACTTCTGGCTTACTGAAAAAATCAGTGGTAGAAGCAAGTATTAAACAGATGTCCAAAATCTTAAAGCACTGCTTTCAGCACAAGGAGTCTTATTTCTTCCTGCAGATGAAGCTTTTGTTCCACCTTCACCTATGAAATAAACAGCAAAAGTGGTTTCTACAAGCCCCCTAAAATAATTCATACTACATTGTGATCATTTAATTTATCTAATCTAATCGTAGGAGAAACAAGAAACTTGAGTAATATCAATTACAAGTTTAACAAAGGAAGTGTTTTGGAGCAGAATCTCACCATCCCAAATCAAGGAAAGCAAAATAACCACTGAAGGCTGCAAAGGAGCTTTATTAAATTAAGAACTACAGAATTTGATCCACAGTGATCACTAACTGGCAAAAACTGCACCACATCACACTTCAGCCATACTTGCTGGACTCACTGCTTTCTTGCAGCACAGCAGCAATTAAACCCGAGTAACAAAATATTTGAAGTCAACCTAATGGTACCATGATACAGTGCTAACTTTCAGGGAAAAAAAAAAGAGAAAAAAAACAGCTGTTATAATACAGAATTTTGTGAGAGAAACCACAAAAAGGCATTTACAACTTTCACAGGTAGAAAAAGAAAAGGGAGAGTGTGGCATTCAGCTGCTCTACTCAGAAATTGCTGGAACAAGTCTAGCAACAGATAGCTGCATTTCTTCTGAATACAGAGGATGAGTATCACACTGGTAAAGCTTCAAGTCTTTATGAAAGTTCTATACTAAAACATCACACTACAATTCTTAAAAAGTACTAGCTTTGTACAAAAACCTGTTTGCATGAAGAACAGCTCTTTGTTACGTGCACAGGCTGCAGCGCACATGATCTTGTTTGTATGTTATTTATTCAAATCAAATGTCCAAAGCTTGCACGCAACACTGGGGGTGCACATTTGTGTGTGTGTTTGTTTTTTCAGATTTATTCCTCTACCTCTATCCTATACTGGAGAAGTTAGATGATTTATTGAACGTGGTTCTTGCTGTCAGAAACTCTAGGGCCAACCATGAGTATCCTATGTGATGCCACAGAAGTCCCCAAAGACCCTGTACTTCAGCTGCCCTTCTATAGTATTCCCTATCTCCACAAAACACTCCGAAAATAAATACATAAATGATTGATAGGTGCTTACTTATGGGATGGACGGCCATATGAGACAGAAAGAAAATTTGAATGCAAAGAGAGGATTATGACTTGTTTCTCAGTTTTTTTCAGCAGCTGGGATAAAGCAGAAGTAACACACAGGAACATGATTGATCAAAAAAAGCCCCATTCATAATATAAACAAGGAAAAAACAATCTTTTTGGCATACATCAAAAGCCTTCATAAAATTAATGTTTTGTTTTGTTTTTAATTCATCAAAGAGAAGTGTCTTTCAGAATTAGGGAGATACAAGCCTGAGGTAAATAGATGTGCCACAGAAATAACTATTCTCTCTGCATTTGTACATTAATCGGCTCCCCTGATGGGGAGCACAAGAGAGTAGTTCTACATCAGGCCGACAATGATGGCAGTGATGAAGCCATGCGATATCACAGCACTTTAAACATTGAAAAATCCACCACCTCCTTTTTGATTTCTCTTCTGCATCATTTTGGTGTCACCATTTTTGGTTACAGTCCTCTTAGCAAGCACCACCAGATGCAAAAACTAACTTCAGAGAGTAGAGAATTGCTGTTGCTGTTTCTAGGTTAACACTGACAGGAACTAACAGAGTCTTCAAAAACATCATAAACTTTGTTATAGAGCTGACACACAATTGCTACATAGCGCATTGCAGGAACACAGAGCTGTATGAGCAGATCCAGCACCGGTCAGATAGATGGGGTTTGTCATCATCTAAACTCTACCTCTAACAGGAAGGGGGTGGGGAGAAGAGAAGAAAGGGAGAGAGGGAGGAGATGAAAGGGCAAAAAAAAGAACTACTAGAAACACCGTAGACTACAGTATTTCTTGTACAGATCTGACCTGTGTTATGTACAGCAATGTAACCTTGGGAGGAAAAAAGACAGTAAATAACCTAGAGTACCTTATAAGTGAACAACACAACAGCACTGCTCTGACATGTCATCTAGGATACTCAGCTTCATTCATCATTATGGTCTCCCGTCTCTCTCCCCAAGTCAATTGGGACTCGAACTACAGCAGAGAACAGCTCATTCATCCATGGGGGAAAAGCAGCATGTTTCACATTGCTAAGAAGTTTCCTGTGATTTTCAATGACAAAGTACATTATCGTTTTCTTGTGACTCTCAGAAAATAAGAGGGCATTTTTTAAGCCCCTTTAACATTTGTTTGTATTAGAACACAGTGGAAGAGCAATTCAGGCTGCTAACAGACCCTCTACTAGCACCAGCATGTGCATTCTATTTGCAAGCTTAACTCCACAGCAAACCCTGGAGCCTGCTAGAATGCAATCACACAGACACTGAGGTGCATTTAATCTATCACAGATCACCAATGGAAAGGTGAAAAGTAGTTGGTGAGGCCTTTGAAGGGAATAACATCAAGGCCTCTACCTCCAAAAAACACCATGCAGGCAAGATCGAGAAACAGCGAATGGGATACTACTTGCCAGGAACAGAAGAAATGTGCAGACTTCCAGCAGTACCATTGATTTTATTCAATATGGCAAAAAAAAGAAGAATTAAACATATATCCTCAAAAAGAAGAAAACCTCAGTACAACACAAATAAGTTGTATTTCAGATTATTTCGCTGTGATCATAAAAGTGATATGTAGCAGTAATAGCTGCTAAAAAGGTTGTCCTCCAAAGCAATCCAGCTTGGTCAAAATGCAGAACATTTCTCTAGCACGTCCTACTCACAAAAATAATTACCAGAATAACTGAAGACAAACCATCACTGTAAAGTCTTCTCTTTTTCCCTTGGAAGTTATTAATCAAAACCCAGCAAATGGCAGACAGCCAGCAAAGGAGTCTGCAGAGTCTGCTCTGTCCCTGGTTAACAAGAGCTGCAGCGCACAGCTTGCAGAGTGCAGAGGGGGTTGATACAGCTGATTTGGACTTGTGTTATCAACTGCCACTCCCTGATCTGGGTAAGAGAATATTTGGGTTTACACAATCAGGCATTTGCTCAATTACTGAAGTTTTGTGTAGAGAGCCTGCATGTGACACTCAAAAGTATTAGCATGACTTCTGTGTCTCTGTTTGTACAGGGCATGCAGCAAAGCACAGCTCTTGACTAATACCATTACTTATGTTAACAAACTAATTCTACATAATCAATAATGCAGTCTCCATTTTAACAAGTTCCCTCCAATTGTTCTTTTTTCCTACACACACGAGGCAAGGTACAGAGGCAGCGCAAGGACAGTGGAGCCAGTGCTGCCATCTTTTGGTTACACATAATAACAGTGCTAGAGAAAAACCGATTTCTTTCTGTCACCGTAAAATTAGAAGTACTGAGAGCCTGATCAGAAGTTGCAAGCACAACAGGGATCACTTCTGACATGATGGTTTTGGACTCAAATGACTATGTATATCATAAACAAATTTTTTAAAAGCTTTTGTTTCTACAGTTTCTCAAATTAGTTCTGTATCTACAACTTAAATATTTTGAGGAATTTTGAACAAAGGTTATAAAGACTTGAGCTGTAAGTCCAAGGACAAACAATTAGTAGTAAAGCACTTTTGAATATGCAAAATTCAACTATTATATTTTTGTAAATGGAAAAAGAATGGCTATGGTCACAGAGGTGGGGTGGGAAAGGAAAAAAAAGGAAGGCTAATCAATTGTTAAAAGAAAGTCTGTACTGACTAGTAAAATTGGAAGAGCTTTGAAAGGAATATACTTACTAGTGAGTAATTTATATATATATTACACTATGTTTTATATATATTTTATAGTGTATTCACTACTTCTAACCCGTGCTCCTCTGTAAGTCTATTCAAAAGGGCAACCAGTTGACACTCAGATATAAAGTAAAATTTCTATTGCAGCATACAGTGAGTTTGAACTTACAAAAAAGGCTTTTACACATTGCTAGTCAAAACCCTCTTCAGCCAAGCATCCACATTAGAGCCCACTGCATGATTTATGGAATAATTTTTTTCAAGTGTTGACCTGAAGGCAACCAAGTATTCTGAAAAGGCAAGGATATGGTTTCTTTTCAGAAAGGGTATGATTGATTAAATGGCAGCTTTCCTGGAACATCCTATCAAAGAATCCACACTCAGTTTTAAAGTTTACATCTACTCATACTTAATTCAGCCTCAGGCTTTCTTTTGAGACCAAAAGTGTGACAGATAGGTATCTTCTACAAGTCTCTTTGGACTGCACTGACAGTTATTTCAAAATCACCCAGAATTGACCATGAAAGTAATATTCAGCTCTATAAGTGACCTAGATCTGTGAGAAAATGTACCTTGTGCCATCATCTCCTGAGCTATACCATTTCTCCTTTCTTGCTCCTTCCTAGTCCTCCCCTCTGCCTTTCCTAATTTGAAAATTTTGCTCAATACCAAGTTTCACATGCTATTTTTTCCACCTGCATTTTTAAGTCAATGATTCAGGACAATGCTGGAGAATCTGGAGCCTCTGCTCAAATCTTTATGAATTTCTATGCAAAGCAAATAAATTAAGAGACAGGTGGTTAAACAGCTTTTTAAACAAGTCAGAGGTTTTAAGAAACACACACCATGTCACGTAGGCATAAGTTTCCTGTCTGTGTTGAATGGTAAGAAACCCTCCTCTACCATGTTTAAATGTTCTCAGGCTCTAAAGAACCCACTAAGCTACAGGCTTCCAAAAATCTGAGTTTAACTTCACGAATTTCCAATCACCATCTTTGTAACAATCATTCTCAGCACTGACAAATATTGACTCATGCAAAATATTTAGGATTAGTGCAGTTGTCCTAAAGCAGTCATTTCAAATGGCTCAGTTTAGTCACTAGAACCCCTCTGCACATATTGCTAAAATTGCCTTCATCTCACATGGTTAGCAACGAGTAAAATCCAAAAGAAATGCTAGCAAATTGCTGGCAGCTAGACACCACTTTCTCTTACCCATTTTCTGTGCAGCTGTAATTTGGGCAAGGAATGGTTTGGGTAGGATAAAGAAGACATACAGTGAAGTGGAACAGCAAATGAATAGCTATATAAAACAACCAGGACATGAAACCAAGTGCCTCATTACCGTGCTGTTCACTGTCTCACAGCACACTTCCAACAGGATAGGTTTCTAGAAAATCAGGAAAATGCAGAAAAAAGCAGCATTATAGACTATATTTAAAAGCATGTACATAAGTCTGAAAGGGAAAAAGATATATTACTGCCACAAGAAATACTACCACATTGATTCACAATTTGGGAGAAGAAGGGGGATCTTTTTCTTTGGCTTAAGCGAATCCATAACATAGCTATGTGCCACTGCTTACAAACTAAGATACACAGCAGACAGAAACAGTATCTCCCTGTGCCAGGAAGGGTTCACTCTCTCCATGAGATATTTGCAACTAAAAAAGAAGTGCATGGTGTTTCCCACAGGAGACTCCTGCTCAGTGTTAGTGGAATGACAAGTTGCCAGGCTGGTGACCAACACGTCATGCTCTCCACCACTGCCTTGCTTCCTAGGGCTAAAAGCCTGAAGCACTGAGACCTCAAAATGTTCCTAAGGTAAAGATGCTGCTACTAGGGACATGGCCCCTGGCTTACAAACACAGAAACTAACAATACTGGAAATTAACCTCATTCAAAGACTGAAATAACACCATTTCCACCAGTGATGTCAGCAGCAGAGCATCTCAGATCATCCACAGAGCCAAAGGATAACGCATTTACCTTGCTTTCACACCATTTGAAAGGGCAAAACTAAAGGTGTGGAACAAAGTCACAATATAATCAAATGTATTTGACATTTAGTTCAGTCCATTGCAGACAAGTGGATTTCCCTGAAAGCTTTTCTACTTCATTTCAAATGTACTTCAGGTACGTTTTGAAGATGGTCCTAAAAACACTCCTTTGTTACCAGTTTATGTTATTTTACTTAATCTGAGTTGTATCATGCTCCAAAGCAAGATAAAACTCTGCTAAAAGTCCATCATAACAGTCCTCTTACAGGCACTGTACGAGACAGAATTTCTGATTTTATGTGAACATTTTTGTTCACGAGGTAGCATAAAAGATTCTTGTATTTCCAGTGTTTAGAGAACATCCTGATTTGCTGAAATTAAACTAAGACAAATAACTTTGTAGAAATCTAGAACTATACAAACAAAATTAAAGAAATCTGCAATTCTATTGGACTAGCAATGGAGCACTTAGAAGAACAGAAGAGCCAAATGAGAATAACCAAACAAAAAGGCATGTTATAAGAGTTATGTCAAATAATGTGCTCCCTGATGCAATCATAATATGTCAGCTTTCCGTGTTGTTTTGGTTGTTTTGTTTTTGTTGGGGTTTTTTCTACCCCCCCCCTTTTTTTTTAATTTTGGTTTTGTCATTTTTCCCCTTCCTATACTTGTTTAAAATAAAAAGTCACTAAGTTGACTTTTTTAAAATTAATTTGAAAAAACTGAACAAGGAGAAACAGTCAACGATGTTAATTGTAGGTTGAGAAGTTTCAGTTAATTGGTTTTGTATTTATTATGCACACAAAAGAAGACAGAAAGACTATCTTCACCATTTTAATAAACCTTCCCCTTCATTTCCCACACTATGTAGCTATTATGCGAAGTGGATTTTGGAGATTTGGGATTTATTCCCCCCCCCCACCTTAGCAGGCTTCTTTTTTTTTTCCCAGAGAAGACTGAAAGCAAGTTGCATAAATGCGAGCATTCACAGCCACATCAGCACTGCTCCCCCAGAACTCTTCATTTGATGTGATCATTGTAATTTAAAATATTAATTTCTTTTCTAATCATGTACAGTTTACAATAAGCTCAGAAGAAGCGATCTGATCCTTCTTATTTACACTGTTGCTTTAGACCTGAAGCATTTCAAATAGGAAGGAGAAAATATGGCAAAAACTGCCTTCTTGTCTGCAGTATTTACATGCTTTACATAGTTTAAAAATATGTGGCTTATTAATGACTGTTTTTTCAACCTCTCCAATAAGCTTTTTATTAACATGACAGTCCTTTACTTGCAAGTGTCAAGCAATTTCATACTGTGCGTGTATCCTTTATGATGTTTAATATAAAAGATAGTACAGTATTTATATCCCTCACAATAAGAGAATGGATTGTTTTAAGGTTATACAGCCCAGTTGTGATAAAGAAAGAAGGAACCTTACAAAATGATAAATATTTTCATTAAAAAACTTTAAAACTAAAAGTTCAAAGATATGTTCTCCTCTCTTATATCTTGTCAGAACATGACTTAGGACCCAAAACTAATCTACTTTCAATTTTATTCCATATTTCAGTGCTGTCATAGTACTCAGCAGAGAGTATTGGAATACGATCATTTTTTATTTTGTTGATGTTACCGACAGCTTTATTTCACAAAGCAATCTTATACTATGTCTACCACTGGCAGGTCACAAAGGTCAAATAGTCTATCCTTACAGGTAGAGAGCTTATTAAATGGCACGTCTATTAAACCCAATGGACAACATAAAGAAACATTTCAGCAAAATACTTCTAATATAGTTCAGCAAAGACACAGTCAAAAGGGTATTAAAATAATTTGAAATGAGACCAATAAGAATTTTTTTATAAGCATCTTCAAAATTACGCTTCATACAAAGTATTTGAACAGACAGTAGGAGAAAGACCTGCAGAAAGATGCAAACATTTACTTTGTATTATGCATTTACAGCTGCACATTCATAGCACATTTAGTGCTAGGTGGCTTTCCAAAGATAAATTTCTGCTCTCTAGGACTGTTATTTAATTAAATGTTCAATTTAAAATCATCATGAAACTTATAAGGTACCTTCTTCAGCAGTATTTGTACTTACACTTTACATACTAACCTGGACCATCATAGGATAATTCTTCAGAAGCAATATATTTTAGCTATTTATTTTCAAATTACATAATTAATCACATAATGGTTTGGGGAAACATCCAATTACACAAATCAGAAAAAGGCACTCAAATAAAATCTTCATATAGCATCTTATAAAGTCCACATAATTCTTTTTAACTAAGAGGATGTATGCTTTGCAAGACCAGAATATTTATAGACACATAATTGTGATTTTTCTCTCTCTTTCTGGCACCATTTCATTATTTCACTATTTTCCAGTCACCTATCATATGTTGGATTTTGCTATTTCAATATTTGTATTTGCATGACTGCATTTACAAAAGAATAACAAAATAAAGACATTTTTGGATTCGGAACCTATACATTCAGATGTTCATCTTCAGACTTAACCCTTGCAGCTCAATCAAAGAAAGTATTCCAGTTGCATTTCAAAATCATATATACTTATTTCTGCACAGCTAAAATTCTGAATACTGGTATGCAGAGTCTGCGGATTCTCATATACAGTTTATTAGGTACAGTACTTGGTCTACTGTTATCAGAAGATTCACCTAGTCAGATAATTAATAAGATACAGAAACATAAAACATGAGTTGTTAAAGTTTACAATTACCTTCCCTCACAGCTCCATTCTAAATGCACTGTCCTTGCTTTAACACATAGTAAATCATCTACCTAAATGTATTTGCACCCAATCATTTTTTAAAGTCACAATCTTTGTAGTGTCAACTTGTCAAGGGTCAAAGGGAAGAACAGGCAAGATTCCCAAATCAATCTGCTTGTAGAAACTGTCTCATTTCATTTCAAATTACCTGCTGTGGCTGAAGCAGGCTATGGACAAACTGCCTTCCTCCATAAACCATGACAGCACAGGTCGAACTTATGTGATCATTCATAAGGGGCAAGTCATGCTGGGTCTGTCATTAACTACTTTTAAACTGCTGTGCAGGGTTAAGTGATCTTGCAGGGCAGCAGCAGATATAAATACTATTTGGACAGTTTAATGTCAGGCGACAACTCCTCTGGGATTAAAACCATGTAACCCAATAGTAGTGTTATCAATATAAGGATTAAGGTACCTTGGGACTGTTTCTTGCACTCACAACTTTTCGTGTGTTTTGCATGTTATTAAAATATCAGATACTTAACACAACATAACACCCCTTAAGAGGCTCCCCAAAAATATTAGCAGCACCACTCACCATCTTCTGTGAAGGTATTGCAGTTGGTTTAGTTTTGTCCTTGTAAAACTGCCCAATCCACGAGAGGATACTGCTAATCTAAGAACATAAATATATTGCAGCAACTAAAAACACGTCAGGCTGTGCAATTAATGGGCAAGGCAGAAAGTTCAAAACCGACTCTCTCCAAAGTCACTCTGGGCAGGTACCAAAAGTCTGTATTAAGCAAGGTACTTCAGCCAATGCCCACTTTCAAATGCGGGAGTGGGTCTATTAATTGAACCTGCTACATAGAAAGCCAATACGAATACAAAAAGATGAGTGCATGGATGAGCCGACTATACAAGTAATTACTGCGTAACGTATTTGTGCTTTGGGCGTTTCCTCTCTGGTCACCATTATCCTGATACACTCGTATGAATGAGAAAGGTACTTGTTAATAATGGAAAAAGGCCATCATCTTTTTCAAAATCTGTGGACAGCAAGAGCCAGAGGAGATCTGTTAGAGTAGTGAATTAAGCTGGTCTCGGATTAAAAAAATAACAGTTCTTGAAGAACTACATGATTTTTCCTGATTTTTTCTTCACCATCTTATTCTTATTTAATGAGTCTACACAGTATCCTTGAAGTATTTGTCTTCAGTTATGAAGCAAATGGGTATTTTTACAAGAACAAGCAGTAAGAGATCAGTACTCCAATTTGCTGAAGAAGACAAACTCTCGCTCATCTTAAGACGCACTACTCACTAGCATGATATATATGCAAAACCACATATGAAATGGTGTGCTAACACAAGGCAGCTGATTTATCAGTGTCTCAAAGCACAGTTGCCAGTGGCACTAAGAAAGAAAGAAAACCTTAATCTAGCAAAATCCTAAACTCCAGAGTCACCATAACTTAATGCAGGAGGAAGGAGAGATCAAGAATACATATGCTTTCAAAAAAGAAAAAGACAACATCAATAGAACTTGTTCAGAATCAGATGTTGCTTTGAGGCACACATGATGATGCTGGGTTTCAGCAGTCAGCATTTCAGTGGGACCAGTGACATGCAAAAGTTCTGTTACAGAGGACCAGCCTGCTGACATTACAGACCATCTCTTCCTTTACACTGAAATTCGCCCACTGATCACTTAGTGCTCTTACGCAGCACCAGACTTCTCATTTTTAAAAGGGCAGCAATGTATATCCAAACCCACATCCACCATCTCCCTTTTCTTGGCGTCACTGGCTGTCAGCCTCCAGCTCCTTCCCTTCAGCTCCAAGCTTCTCACTGAAATCTCTCAACTCTCTTCTGAACAACAGCCAAAAGAATGTCAACAACACATGAGAACAGGATTAAACAGCAGATTACACTTTCTCTAGTCCTATGCATATAGCCCTCCACATACACATAGCATGTATTCAGAAGCTACTCTATGCATCCACAGGTGTGGAAGGCCCAGGTCTCCTGGGTCCAGTTCAAAGACACAATGAATAAAACAGGAGGAAGACCTCATCCATAAGGATACAGAGTTTCTATCCCCATCTCTAGCACACCAGACCTGTTCACTCATTCACTGCAGATAGGCTCCAATCCAAGATCTGCCTATGTGTCACTGTCCCATGTGTGAGAACCACCCCTAGGCAACCTACCACTCTGGACCAACCATCAGGTACCCAGCTTCTGACAAACACAACTACCCAACCTCACTTCTTTCTTGCCCTCCTAAAGGGAATCACATACAATTCTCAGTTCAGCAAATTCAAATCCAAAACCCGCTCACCAAATGGTACCCCTACTCTTACCTCTCTCCCAGATCAGACCCTGTTTGCCCCTTACGTACCAGCTTATAATTACATGGATATGCACTCTCTGCACTTGTTCCTGCCCCTGTCAAGGGTCTCCCCCATTAGCAGGGAGAGACCTCCAGTCTCATTTTTAACACAGACTCCCAGAAAGCTCACTTTTGTTGTCTTTACTTCCTCCTCATGCCTTTTCGCCACAGAGAATCCTCATTTCCAGCTCAGCTGCCCTGATAAGAGCCAGCAGCTCAGCTCGCAGTTGTTCACAGCTCAGAAAATCAGCTGTGGCCACAACATGAATGTGTGCAGGTGGGTCCTTGGCCACTGCAGTCACTGCTGTGACGCACCCAGGCACAGCAATGATAGAGTCTCCCAAAGTTTATGACTTTTTAAATTTAGATAAAATTTCATAACAATGATGAAAAGACAGATCATTGACTTCCAAAATACGTCAATGAGAGTGTGCTAGTTCAGAGAAAATAAATGTAAGAATGTCAAAATGGGCAAACCTACCTATTTTCCACTAATTTCACACTTGAAAACAAATGCTTCCAAAAAATGCTGAAATCTTTCAAGCAGTCAAGTAACATTTCAGACCGGTGGCTTTAGTTTAACAGTTTTTCGCAACTGGAAAGATATGTATGACAATGTCACTCAAAGTAGTGGAGTTCCAGCTGTGGCATCATATTTTAGCTGTTTTTAGACAAGATAACATTTTTTCTTGTTTATAAATCCACTAGTACATAATGAATACTGACATGAATTGAAATAATGCAATGAATTGAAATAATGCAACCTTACTCCTCTGATGAGAGTACTTTGCATAATTCAGGAAATAAATATTACTTTACACTGGATGGAAAAATTACACTGTTAAATTCTATTACAGAAAAAGGAAAGGACACAAGGGGGGAAAAAACCAAGACACTGATCTTTGCATGTGTGAATCATAGACATTCACTGCATAGGCAGCACAGATAACATGTTTCCAGCTATTTTGTCTACTTCAGATCTGATAATCCAAAAAAACAGAAAAAAACTGTTGAGGATGATTCTTGAATACTGCTTTGAACAACTGCTTAATGTTCAAAACCAGAACAACGGCAACACTTATAAGCATAAAGGATGTGTTTTAAGACTGCAGCTTGGGTTCACTCAAAGTGTTTCAGGTCATTTCTATTTTCTGCTCTTGAACCTTTGGACAATGTCCCAGACATGCATATTATATACCTCTTCTACAGCCATCCTCGTGAAAACAGCCACCATTCTTTTCGCTGTAAAAATGGAATAGTGCTTGCTTCAAATTATTTTAGCCAATGGTTTATTATGGGAATCAGCTGCTCAGAAGTTGCAAGGGTTCTGCTGTCCTCCATTTCCAGTCTTGCTTTCTACAATAGTAGAAATAAAAATACCCAATGTAAGAGTGTTAAATACTATAATGAGAAAAGGGAACAGAGCTTCAACAAAATCTTTTGAGTTCATTAATAATACATATTTACTATTTTTAAAAACCTATATCCGATAAACAACTACATAAAACCAAACCATCTTGATTTTTTCCACTTTTTGTCCTTTAGATAGTATTACATAAGAAAATTTCTTTACCCTCCAGTTCCATGGTAGCTGGCTGTGGTATTTAATTCTGCTGTAAAAGCTTTTTTAATATCAATAAGTATGCAGATCCTCAGAATATTTCCCAAGAATTTTCTATATACACTGTTGAACAGGATTTCAAACTGTATCAGCAGTCAAACAAATAAGACAAAGAGGTCTGAGTGACCACCACTTTTTTCCACCTGTTCAAAATTAAACATTTTGTAACAAAACTTCATAGTAAATACATGATTTGACTTACCATCTCATAAATTTATCCTTTCAGTACTATTATTTACACATCTCAAATTAACAGTACAACAGGCTCTAACGCTGAGTGAAACTCGCAAATTCCACCCGATAAAAAAACTGTTGTAACCAATAGGAATTTTGACTCAGAGGATTTCAGGAGTTTTGATGCATGGGAATACATGCAAATATGAAACACTTTTTCAGGATGCAATGTTTTGCAAGTGATAATACATTTATTTTATTACTTCCATGCAAACACTAGAGAAATTAGTAGAAACTATAAACCAATTTATACAGTAACAAAATGGTTTTCAACTTGTGGCACACAGCTTACATGTGTTACACAGCTACATGATCACTGTAAAACATTTAGAACGTCAAAAGAGTAGATAGCTGGTACAAACCATCAGGTCAAAAAGGGCAGTGTAATAAAAAAACAAAAATTAAAGACAAAGTAGAGAAAGTTTGCTTGCTTAAAGATCATATTTCTCAGAGAAAGAAAAGAAAAATAATCTTTGAGCCATTTATGAATTACACCTTACCTACTTGAAACAAGCTTAAATGCCATCATGAAAGACAAAGAAAATTAATGCAAAGACAAATCCTGGGTTACTTCCTACCTATCTGCAAGAGCTGATTTGTTGGAAAAGCAGTGAGCAGCTTCTTCATAGTTCCCTCGCTACAGTTTCCTAACCTTGGTAGCGGAGGGAGGCTAAAGACAATTTGGGCTTATCAGGATTCTTCACTAAGCAGGATGGAAATAAAATTTAAATACAGTCTGCTACATAAGCTTTCCCTTTTTCTTATTTTTTCTTTATCTTTACACATAGTGGTAATCAAGAAAATAATTTACCAGGTTCATCATATTCCTTCAGCTACTGTAGTTAATTTTGCAACTTCTTCATGATATTGCAGCACACTTCCTTCTCCCTTACCAAGGGCAGAAAAACACAACATCTAGAGCTGTCCAGCTTCTCCCCAGTCACCTGAACAGAAATTTAGCATATTCTTGACAAGTAATTATGGAAAAAAAGATCTTAAACATCTGCAAAATTCTTTTCAGTTAAAAAGTAAGAAAAATAAGAGTTGAAATGATAACTAGGTAACCATTTATTAAAAATATATAATTAAATTGAATTATTTAAATACTAAAACATCTGAGTCACCACAAACTCAATTCAAACGCATCATCTAAGTCCAAAAGTTATTACTTCTGCAATAAAATTCTCCCCTTGAACTGTAAGCCATGGAGTGAAAGAATAACAACCAGTATCACCATGATATGAAAAAGACACAACCTTGTTATCGTTGGGATACAATTATTAGCTTAACCTACAGATACCTTACAGCGTCACCTAACTGGTGGAAATGATTTAAGCAAGCAGATCAAAACAGAACAACTGAAAAAAAACCCATACTCCACAAACAAACAAACAAATAAAACCCTCTAAGAATCCTTGATGACAGAATGCTCTAAATTTGAGTAAAACTTGTGCAGATGCAACGAGTTTACCCAAAACAATGGGCTATGACTTCACTGAATAATAAACTATTACAGGAATTTTGACGACCCCTCCATGAATACCATCAAGTCTGTAGTTCCTGAGGGCTCATTCCTTTCCACATCTTTTCTTTAAGGAGGAACGATTACAGGATAGAAGTTTCAAACCTATCCATATGCAGATGCCAGCAAGCTATGTACCTTGTTAGTAAATGGGAACAAGTACAGTCACTTTGATAACACAGTATTCAATTACAATGAATATTTGAATGAAAAACAGATTGCACAAGCTTGACGGATAAACCAAGTTGCTTGGCAGCAGAGTGCAGTATGAGAAAATGCCTGACATTAATTTCAGTAATAAAAATTATTCCCTTAAAAGAATACTGAAAGGCAACTTCATGAAAACTCCCAATTGGCCCCCGTATTTATTGGACAATGCTCTTATCTTACATACTGAATAAAAAAACCCCTGACAACTAAAAAGCATCTTAACCACGACTGTCTTCCCATTCAACGGCAAGGCAAACACATCTGTTGACTGTTTTTTAAATCTGCCTTAAGATTTTCATTCAAACTGCAGACAGCTGCAGTTGATTACTTTCAAGGAATGAGCCAGGCTTTACACGCTCTCAGAAAATCATTGGAGGGAAGATGCAATGCAAATATGGCATTCAGAGCCTCCGAAGTTGGAAAAGAGAAAGAGGAATAGGAGCACACGGCCCTTCATCTGGCCTTCAGCCCTCGGTACCTTCACCCCCCCGTCCTGCTACAAATGCTGCTGTTTGGCAGATAAAACATAGCTCCTGCAGCAACCCAAGTTATTTCCTTTCCTGGTCTCCAAGAGATCAACTGTTGAAAAACCACCCAGCGAGTCACCAGCGCCAGCCCCATCTCCACAGCATCCATCACCTGTTGCGAACCCCATGCGACGCAGGCAGCGACCCTCCCTCCTGCAGCCCACTCTCGCAGGGACATGTCGGGACAGTGTGACCTGAAAATCCAGGAAGAACCCTCTTCCTCTCCAGGGGAGGGCAAAACGGCAGGGCTGCCGCTCCTTCTCCAGCCGCGGCACTTAGCACCTCGTACAGGTCCTTGCAGAGCTCTCGATCTCCATCTCAAACACCAGCACGCAGACAAGGATTCATTCCTTCTCAATTGAGCAGTGGCTCCCACTTCCCATGGGAGAGAGAGGTGAGTTTACAGCCGAGATGTTTTGTTTAGCCGTGCAGATTAAAGAAAGTGGCACCGATGCTTAAACAAGCTTTAGAAAATAAAATCCATTGTCACAATAGAAAAAGCAAGTAAACGCTACAAAACTCAAAACCAGCCAATTTTCCTTTGCTCAGGATTTTCCAAGACCATTGTTTATATCCTCATAATCAGTTTATTAAATAGGGACAACTATAGTAAGTTAAACCAACACAGATCCATGTGTAGGCCTTATTATTTTTGTTTTGATGGGCTGAGCAAAACTGTGAAATACAGGTATGAATCACGCATTTATTTTTAATAAAACAGACCTTGAACTTTCCAAAAGAAGGACACACCAAAAAATAATTCTGATGTAACTTTAAAAAAAAAATCCTTCCATTCAGCACCTACATGGAGTAGGTTCCTCTACAACATAGCAGAGATTTGCCATTCCAAGGAGATGGATCCTAAAAAGACTAGGTTATGTAAATTAATGCTTCAAAGCTACATGCTGCAATGAAAATTTCAAACACTGATGCAATTAGGGACAAGACGTTAACCAGAATATGTTTCTTTAATCAGTTTAATATTAGAGATGCTGAACTCTTGGCCCTTGTGTGTTTACAGCCATCCAGAAGTCATCTAATTTGTTTTTTTGACTATTAAAATTTTTGAATTTCCACTAATTGGGATGTTGGGCCGCTTTCATGACACATCAAACAAATATTTACTTTAGTCATTCAAAGATGTCTCAGAATCACCCAGATAAGATATTTCTCCCAGCCAAAAATTTATCTTCCCCACTCTTTGCCAATTTTTGCTTTTAGCTCATAAAACCACACAGCTGACTGCTTTAAACCCACAGCTCCTCTGCTCTACAGTGCTTCCTTCCACCATGCACTGCAAAGCCACCTCCTGCAGTGAAAAAGTTAAAAGATGAAATCCCTGTGACTCAGTCAAAGGGAAATACCAGTGCCGGCACCCTGCAAGCATTTTCTTCATATGGAATGTGTATTATTTTGAGGGGAAAAAACCACCAGTTACATGCACAAAAGTCTTAATTTAATTAAGAATGTAAATGCAGGGCTTTAGTCAACTGAAGCCAACAAAAGAAAAGGTAGTGAGTGTCTCTTCAAAGATAACCACAATCTTGTACATAAGCCCATGACACAGGAAAAGAATAATTTGTCCTTCTCTGTGTGTTAGAGGTCATAATAACAGTCAGAGCAGCAGAGAAAGCAAAAACAAGAACTCTTAGCAGACAATGATTCAGGGTAAGAAAAAGGTACATGGAGGGAAGCAGAAATCAAGACGCTATGCAAAGACTGAGGAAGCTCTCAAATTCTACATTTGAAAACCAACAAATTTACTACAAATTTAAATCTGAAGGAAGAAAAAGAGTAGAGTTTAAGGCAAATACGCAAATGAATTTTCAGGGTTCTTCTAGATGTTAAAGATATCAAATAACAACCTAACTAATCATGCTTCTATTGATATTAATAATTAATGCTAACGTCCAATTAAGACGTGTTCCAATTTTTGTTCTAAGTACCATAAGGTTTACTAAATATTTAGGCCCTAATTTGCCTCTTGCAAATCTCAGTCATCTCTGCAAAGAGATCAAAACCTTGAGAGTCATAGTGAGAAAAATTTCAAACCAAGTATTTTGATTGCACTAAGTATTTTAAGAGCGATGTATCCTCCCCTCTGTTCCAATTTGAGACCATACTGCTTCGATGCTATATTTCACTCAGTTCATGCTAATTTAGGCTATAACTACTTGTTTCAAAGACTTTTTTTTTTCCTTTCAGAACAATGTTGAAAGGAACTATCAACTTCAAAAGAAAAGTCTTTTTGATGATTGAAAGGTCTGTAACACTGGATATGCAAATTAACATCAAATATACTTTGTATAGTCAAAACACTTTATGAAATATTAGTTATTCCTTTATTACATTTTTCCTTTCACTGAAGAAATTGTCAAAAATAGGTTTGGTGCAAATGACCTACAGTAAGCAACCCTGAGAACTGTACTACAATGCGACTTGTCTAACTTTTATTTCACTGTTTAATTGAAACAGCCATAAAAAGATCGGATGCTTCTGAAAAAGCTTCCATTTAAAAACTTGGAAACCAGTCCTATGTTTTAATTACATCTGTTTTTATTAGAATCAATGAAATATAAAAATCTTAAAATTACTGCAAACCAGCATTGCTTTTCCACTATAAAGAGAACACTTTTAAGGTTGTAAGGAAATGGGAGACACTAGCACCACCAGAACTTCACCAATTAGTATGCAGAGTATGTGAATATACATTTATCTTCAATTGCAGCTACTACCTTATATGTTCAGTATATATTTACTGCATCTAGCATTCTGTGCCCAACAATTACCTTATAATTTCATCATGTTTCATACAACTGTAGATGTTTTGTAAATCTTTCTATTTCAAGGAAGGAAAAGAAAGACTAGAAACATGATGCACCTAGACAAGTGTCATTGAAGATGTTTCCAAAGGAAAAAAACCAAATCATTGTGTTTTCTCACTCGGTGAAATCTAATTTTATGTGTACGTGTCAGCCTAAGAAGAATGCAAAGGGAGACAAGGTCTTGAGTGACTTTTCTGCTGTTACTTTGCATCCTTAAATGTGGTTTTTTTTTATTACAAAACATTCACCATAATTGCATTTAACTTTCCAGCCTCTCTTTAGGATGCAATATACTATACTTACATCTTTATGGATCCTGATGCTCTGCCACATAGCTATTTGCCACATTCACATATGTTTGACTCCTTTGGGCATTTCTATAAAGCCAGTAGGGAATTTCTTTCTTAAGCAAATCCTTTTAATGTAGCTAAATCTTCCATGAGTAGCTTTGAAAGTCTGTCCTATAATGCACTGACATAAAAGAGCACAGTAATAGTTGATTGACAGGCAGCTTGAAGGAAGCGAGGAGAGAGCAAATACATAAACAATACTTTGCCAACTGTGTAGTAATAATTTTTCCCTTGGTACCCTCATCCAGAAAATGGTGGTGAACCATCATTATCCATCCTTATTATTGCTGATGTTATTGTTCACATTACTAAATAACAATTTCACTGTATTATGCACGCTACTGAAAAACCTTTTGTAAGATAAAACAAGAAGCACAATTTGAAGCACACAGGTTCGTTTCCCAGCAAAACCCATTTTCCATCCATTCTCTTCCATTTTATGCCATTTACTTTTAAATGCTCAAGGCTAAATGACTATGTTTTATTTTTACCACACGCACATTCACAATATTTCCAGTAGGTGTGTTCTTGCTATACTATGATAATGAAATGCTTCATTTAAATGCCTTCATCTCAGACACTTTTTCCATTTCCTTTAAATGTAAGTAGTGTGATGGTATTTGATAACTATTCACTGAAGCTGCTGCTTGAATTAAAACCAATGAAATTCATTTAAAGCTGAATGCCATCTATCCTTCACAAGGCTATTCTTTGAGATGAGGAAACAATAGAAACTGGAAGAGGCTTTTCCAAACGCAGCCCATCTCTTCTAGAGATGCAGGAGTACTGTTGCAAGAGGGAGGGACAGCATTAAGCAGACAAGAGACCTAGTCCCACACTCCTTCTACTCTGGTAAATAAAACTGGGTAGCTCTATGTTAGAAAAATAGTTGGAGAATTACCAGGTACCACCAGGGGAAGGGCACCCTTGTTTTTATTTCCCTGTAAATACTCAATTTTAGAATTATCTTATGCGGCCACTAAAAATCAGCAGCCAAATGAACAGCAGAACAATCGCATATACTTTATCCCTGTTTCCATAAATGTTCTTTCTCTTTGAAACCTAGATCTTTCAGATGTTCAAAGATTCTCCACACGTGGGGAAAAATTTGACACCACAAACTGGCACAATCCAGGGGCAAAAGAGGCTCTTCTGCAATGGGACCCCCACTGCCCAGAGGGCTGGGGAACATCACCAAGAATCACAGAATCGCTCGGTTGGAAAAGACCTCCGAGATCATCACGTCCAACCGCTCCTGTCTACCCCCTAAACCATATCCCTAAGTACCTCGTCTACCCGCTCTTTAAATACATCCAGGGATGGTGACTCCACCACCTCCCTGGGCAGCCTGTTCCAGCCTCTGACAACCCTCTCAGTAAAGAACTTCCTCCTTATCTCTAACCTGAACACAAGACACAGGACTTGCAACACAGATCGAAAGCAGTAATACATCTCAGAGGTGGCACATTGAAAGAATAAATGGCAATAGCCTTAGCTCATATTAAGTGTACCTGACTGAGGTTAATTCCATTATATTCCAAGTGGCAACAAAGCCACTGAAGTTTAATCAGCATTGCTGGTTGACAAAACCCTAGAGATTTCTCTGTCAAGATCACAAAAATAATTCTGTGGTTTTGTTTCTTAGAAATTGCTAGGCTGCCCTCAAACAGCAAGATTGAGATAAAATTATAGTCTTGTTTCCATTAAGCAACATTAAATGCTCTTACTTTCTACACCTTTAGCAAAAAAAAAAAAAAAAAATGCCTCATGCTAAAAGATCTCATTGCTGAAAACAAGACCAAAGCAGCTGGGCAAAATAATGAGTTGGAAAACATATTCCCTTCTCCCAAGACTCTTGTGCAAGCCTATACATGGCTGTGATACCAGAACTCTCACCTCAGTTTCTATAAATAAGAAAAATACGTCTGTTAATACCTTGTATAAAGTACATTTCATTCAGTCAGTGCTTTTATCAATGGACAATTCCATGAGGTACAGAAAATTCAAAATTCAACATGGCACAACTCTTCTACTTACAAACTCCTTCTTACACTAACTACCAAATCTACTTTGCTCAAAATAGTTAAGACCTTGGGTCAAGGAGACAGTGGCATTAGCACTCAACAGAAAATGTGCTTCTCTACACTAAAATAGCCACTTAAGCAAGAATGTGGAAATGATTTATCTTGCAATGTTTGAAGTTGGATCTTCACCTCAGCTATGTCATGACTGCACAATCAGTCAGAGGAAGACTGTTACACTTGCACACAAAGAAAAGGATATTCAAGTCTTCACTATGAGTATCTAACAAGTAATATTACATTTCAGAAAATAAAGCATAAATATTAGCTAGTAGAAACATTCACATTTATTACATTGGACCTAGAGACCTTCAGTGTTCCAGTCCCCAAATATAAATCTGTCTTTAATAGCAGAAAGGTAAAGCAATTTCACTGAAAGCTGTTTCATTTAAATAAAGCTGTGTTTGTAATCCTAAATATTACAGTGCTATATTAGTGTAAGATAATCAGAAAAATATCAAACTGAAAACTTAAATTGAAGCTTTATTAATAAGTCTTGTATATGAAATCAGATTTTGAGGCAAGAAAATAGCCAGGTAAGTTTGATTTGGGATTCAGTGATACTGTTTATGTATTTACTATCCTTTAACAGCTATATAACATATAGGCAATTTTTAAAGTAGAAGACTATAAAAGGCTTTCCAGTCATGCTTATGCATTCACCTAACAATTTGCAGGATCAGACCCCACAGAACAACCAGACAGTCTTCTAGAGATACAAGAAGTCCAATAAGATCACAAAATTATGCACCTGTGAGGTATGGTTTGGTTTGGGTTTTTTTAAGAATGTATCTTTTTTTCAGAGACTTAATTACCTTTAGAAGTCCCCTTCCTCAAGAAAGCAATTAAGCTGCTAATGTGAAAAAAGTCATCATAACTATGGGCACAAGTGCTTCTACTGGAATTGAAAAAGCTGCCAACCTGCAGAGATATGGCTCCACAATCTATTTTGTCTCTGAAAAACTTACCAATGTAGAGTCTAAAGAAAAAGCAACCATTGTACTCAAAGAATTAGAAAGTTCATGTTTCTCACATTTATAGACATACTCTCAGAGTAAGAATACCAGAATTCGAAGGAATAATAGATGAATTATGGAATTTGAGCCAAACAGTCTGTTGATTTTCCTTCTCTTGACCTGTTAAAACTGTCCATGTCTTCAAAAACAGTGAATTTCACATAGTCTTTAGCTGTCCAATATTTCAAAGTCTGTCATTCTAAAAAGCAGCAGGATAGTAATGAAGCTAGCACAATCGTAGTCATAGTCCCAACCTGTATGCACAAAAGGCTGGGTATTACACATTCTGGACTTGATTGCAGTATTTTTGAGAGCAGATCTCAAAAATATTCTTTATTTTAATATAAATATGAAAAGAAAGGCCTATACATTACAAATGAGGATGGTACAGGATTTCTTCTTGTCAGAAGTGAAAAATCTGTGCATACATCAAGCAGTGATACTCAACTTTCAAAAGGTCAACTGTAAATTAAGCTCTCTGCCATTTCTTCACTTTTATGAATTTATCAAAAAGACAGTGTAATCGGTTAGAAAGAACAGGTATTATAACTGAAATAATTATTTCCTAGCATACTATACATAATTACATATGTTTATATCACTTACAGTGATGTCACATTTAAATTAAATTATTCATGTTTATGTTTTGAAGAGAGTATCTAAAGCCATTAATACTGCTTTTAAAGTGAGTATATCAGAGAAACTACTAACGGCACGACACAGAGGGAGACGAATGTGTGGGCCAGAGGCAACTCCATTCTGAAGGCATAAAAAATATGCCAGCAGACTTGACCTCCTGACCTGAAGTTCTAGCTAGAGTACAACAAAAGAAAAGGAAGAATCAGCAATTAACCTAATAGGAGAAAAGAAAAAAAGGAAAAGCATGTTGACGATCAATTTAAATCGACGTTGTCACAGAAAAACTTTAGGCCTGTCCTATTCAGTGCCCACACACACCTGTGCCAGGATAAGTATTTTGGTAGGCTGCAAAAAATGGGATGAAGAGTATGATTTATGTGAAAAATGAGCTTTCTTTTTCTGCTGGAGAGAAAAAGCAACAAAGGACTGCAGAAGGTAGACTGGCTTCCTTCAGTGCCACCTTAGAGTATGCAAAATGCAACCTCAGAACACAAGACAACTGATGGTGCAAAAGCCTAAATAAAATCCCTCACACTTACATCTTTCATCACGAAAAAGGTAGAATAAAAAATACCATTTCCTTCCAAGCTTATCAGCAGTACTCTTACACTCTGCACTAGTCAATAAAACAGTGCTTACGACTGAAAAGTGTGTATGTCATTTTATGTGATGCTCTGCTTCAGCTTATGACAATTTTAAATCAAACTAAACTATAACATCTTTCCTGTGCTCAATCTGCAATAGGAGAAGGTTATCCCCATTTAGCTTAAAATAGGTAACTTAAATAAATTCATTTGGTTTAACTCAGAATAACAGTTTATGAAAGTTTTATTAAAATGGTTAAAAAATACATGTTAAATACAATTGACATAATCGTTGTCTTCAGTGAGAAAAGATTGCGAGCATTTAATTCATAATCTGGGCAGTTACAGCTGCACTTCTCAAAACTATTGTTCAGTATTGCCTGCAGTTTGAGAGTGGTTCATCAATGCAATAATACCAATTTAACATACAAATCTAAACTAAATTCTGGCTGCAGGTACTAACAGGAGAAACTGCCTTTCCAACACATCCTCCATAAAGCTCCAATTATTTTTAAAAAGGCTGGAGGAAATTAATTTGGTATTTACTTTATATACATATATAGCCAAACGTTTACTAGAATTAAATATTCTGCTAGTATTCTCCACTGCAAACAAAAAATGTTTTGGAGGGGCAACAGAACCAGCAAGTCTCATCCTTCTGGGACTTCCATATATGTAAACACACAGCTTGCGTACACTGCAGCTCATTCAATTAAATAGGCTTCAGAAGGAGTAGATGTCTGATGGATTATTGTATTATAACTGGATAATTTGCAGCACTAGCTCATCCATAGGAATACAGAACTTACAATAGCTGTTTTATCTGATGCTGCATCTGGTCACATAACTTGCCTGAGGCAATGCAATTCCTGATGCTTCAGTGGGAGTTGTAAAAAGTCCAGTCCATCTTCATTGCCCTGAGTATTATTTCAACTGATATACTATACTATAATTAACAGCGTATAGTTTGCCTTCTAAATTGTTATCCCAAAACCTTTCAAGATCTTGTTGTCAGTAGCTTGTGACTGCAAAGCTGATCGTTCAGGCTGACATTTTCATCAACCACATTTGACACTGTCAGATTCTTTCTGTGCACACATGCACATGAAAATGAATATATACAGTGCTTATTCAGAAAGCCTTGCTCCCTTCTAGGAAGAATGCTAATAAAAAATACATTGTCTCAACAACTATGGGAAAAAAAACCAACAAACCACTCCCCACAAAAAACAGGGGAGAAGCTTTTTCTTTGGAAATCTCTGGTACTCCCAAAGACCACCGAGTTTCAATAGGAATGTATCCTTTGTGTCAGGGGGTGCACTGCTGCTTATTTTCAAGAAAATATATCTAAATTCATCCATGCGATATACATTTCTGAGAAACTGTAGTTAGTTCTATTCCTCTAGTATGCTAGAATACGGGCCTCCTGCCTTGCCATGGCGGGTCAAACCAACTATCCATGTAAAGGCCAGTTACAACAGTTCTGTATCATGACAGCAGTAAGACACCCAGGTTGCAAGCAAATAAAAATCCTCTCCATGTCACACAGAAGAAATAAAACCTATACACAAACAAAAGGAAATAGCAAAGAGACACAAGGAGTCTCATGAATCTGGAGCAGGAAGGAAGAACCAAACGTGTAGCTGGATGCAGAAAGTGATCAGGCAAGGAACACAGGAACAGAAATAACATGTAAAAAGGTACATGTAAAAGATGATGAAATCAGCAAAGTGGGAGCCAAGAGAGAAGAAAGGCAAAGACTTGTAGAGCAGGGAGATCTGAATGAGACAACCGTGGTATTTGCTTACCGAGTTAAGAACTGCACTAAGAGAAGCAGGACTGGAACAAGCAGAAGGAACAAGGGTCAAGTCCAAGATTACAAGTAAGAGTCCATCTCCTAGAGTTACTGCTTCCTGGTCCACAAGAAAGATCAAAATAACCATTATCAAATAAGAGCATCTACCTGTGAAAACAACTGCCAAAGATGTTTTCTTCAATGGTCCTGTTCCATGGACAGTGACAACCAGCTGCTATAATCAGTCACTCTGCTGACTCAAATGACAATGGACCTCATCATCCAAGGCCTTCAGACCTGCTGATGAACTAGAACATCACCAATAGAAAGTCCACCTTGTGGCACGTTGCCTGTTTCCTCAGCTTGCTATCTTAAAAACAAACAAACAAACAGGAAAAACCTTAACAGAAAAACAGTGTAAGAATATCAAGATTGTGACTTATAGCCATAAATTTGTCCTGTTATGTGTTATATATTTTCTGGCAAACTCCTCAAATTCAGTATGTACAGACTTACACACATGAATAAAGGGCTGGCTTTCCATGTTATTAGAGCAAAAAGTTTCATAAAAATCAATAATCACAGTGTTCAGCAATAATATGGCTTTGCATCTCAAAGAGGATAGTAACCTCTAACACTTCAGTGCAACATTAGTTCAGTACCAACCCTTTAACAAATACATCTTTATAGAGCAACATCTCAGAGAACCAGGGATTTTCACAAATTTTTAGTGCTTTTACATTATGTATACTTTACAAACTAAGTACACACAGAGTATGCACTAAAGAGTTTAAAAGCATGAAAAAATATATCTGTAAGCATAAACTAACAAAGACTTACCGCTTATAGAAGCCAGAAAAGTTGAAGATGAAAATAACTGAGTTAGTCCA
This sequence comes from Mesitornis unicolor, assembly GCF_000695765.1. Lineage (NCBI taxonomy): Eukaryota > Metazoa > Chordata > Aves > Mesitornithiformes > Mesitornithidae > Mesitornis > Mesitornis unicolor. Next base: position 81,535 of record NW_010204306.1, read on the forward strand.
AACAACACCCACTGATAAAACTCAAGGACTGTGATGAAATCAAGTCTAACAAACAAAAGAAGTGTAGGCCACAGAAATGAAAGGACTACAGCTAGGATGCCAGAAAAATGCCGACCTTGGTTAAAAGACATTATTTAAAACTAGTCCTACATTAGGTGTTCAAAAAGTATGAAGCTTCCAGTTATCATTGATAACTCTATCACCACATGGAAACTCAGGATTCACTGTGACATCATTTAGCATTACTGCCCTGATCCCAAGAAACAGCCAGACCAGACCCATCAAAGAAGATGCAAATTACATCGCCACAATATCCAGCTTTGATTAAGCCTCGAAAAACATCTGGAATACAAAACTCACATTCCCGCTCTCATCCATTCACTATATACATTTTAATCCCCATCCTTTTTAATCATTTTTTGCTTTCAGTTTAAAAAAAAAAAAAAGATCTGGCTCAACCAGTCAAGACAATCTTTTGCAACAACCGAGCCCGTGACCAGAACAACAGCTAACAGCAATGCCTGAAACAGCCTAATGCTATTACAGCTTATCAACAGACTGATAAGATAATGCTCTGTGCCTGCCTTTCTCCAGCAGAAAGATTTCAAGTTAAAGTCTGAACCAAAACCAGAAGCTGTATTCTCCCTGCTTTGATTTTTTTTTTCTCCTGCACAAGCTCTGAAGAAGAGCAGCTTCAACCCAGGCCATTTAAGCTAACTTTGGGGGAGAAGGGCAAAAAAGCAATTACCATTTCCCAAATTGTATTAATGAGTGTCAGGTAGATGTTTCCTTATGGTAACCTTCCACAGTTAAAAAGAAAGGAAAGAAAGTTAGCAAAATACAAAGCAGCAAACAAGATTTTATTTCAAAATGCTTCCACTATATTTTCTTCTTAATCTTTAATAAAAGACAATGGAAGACTTGTCATGGAAAATGCTTGCAATTTAAAGCAGACTCAAGTCCAAGCTAGATATCTGAAACATTTAACTGCTTAAGACTGCATAGTGATAGGATTCCCAACAGCGTCTTGAATTCTCTAGCCCATTTGTTCCATGTAACAATGCACTTGCAGACAGCCCATTGTACTACTTCCTAGAGACAAATACTGTCTCCTCAGCACAAAGTCTGTCGTATCTGTTTGGCACAGATCAATGATCAAACAAAGCTACAGAGAAGCACAGAATTGTTGATGTTGGAAAGGACCTCTTGAGGTCATCTTGTCCAAATCCCCTGCTCAAGCCAGGTCAGCTGTCCAGGACCACATCCAGTCAGGTTTTACACATCTCCACAGATGGAGACTTCACAACCTTTCTTGCAATTGATTTCTGTGTTTGACAAAGCCCTCAGTAAAAAAGTGTTTTCTTTGTGCTCAGATGGAATTTCATGTGTTTTGATCTGTGCCATTGCCTCTTGTCTTGTCAGTAGGCACTGATGCAGAGTCTGACTCCCTCACCTTCATTCTTTTCTAGTAGGTATTTGTACACATTGCTGAGATCCCCTTGAGCCTTGTCTTCTCCAGGCTGAACACTCCCAGCCTCTCCTAACACAAAAGACTCCAGGCCCTTAAACATCTCTGTGGCACTGTGCTGGACCATTCCAGTAAGTCTGTCTGTCTCTTGCACTGGGGAGCCCAAGATGCAGCCTCATCAGTGTTAAGTAGAACTGAAGGACACCTTCCTTGACTACTAGCAACACTTCTCCTGATGCATCCCAGGAAACCCTTTGTTGCCACAAAGGCACATTGCTGGCTCTTGGTCAGCTTGTGGTCTACCAGAACCACAAAGTCCTTCGCAGCAAAGCTGCTTTCCAGCCAGGTGGTCCCCAGCATGTACTGATGCATAGAGTTATTCCTCCCTAGACACAGGACAGACTTCTTCGGCCTGCTAAACACTAGGCATGGCAGCCTGCAGGTTTTGTTTCACATCAATACATTAAGGTAAAAAAGTAGAAATCATTGATTTACCATAACTTTGCTAGCAGTTGCAGAAACTGCATAGCACTTGATCTTCACTAAGAATTTACCTCACTCCTTGGCACACTTTTTCCCCTGAGAAAAATAAAATCATTGTTTCCATTTCCATCCCCCAGAGAATCTGACATGAAGTTGCAAAAATAAAAGGCTCTGGTATGAAATTAAATTATATCAAGCTTTATGGCTAAGTCTTCTCATTTGTAGAGAACAAGTTAACTAAATCTTTTTAACCAACACTGTTCCACATATCTTTTGATCTTCGCATATTAAAGTCACTTCTCTCTGTCCACTACATCGGTTTATACAGTATTAGCATATTGCTTTCCTGGAATATGTTTTAAAGACTTACTATATTATATAGAAACTGCTGTTTCACTCTTAATCTACATAGCTCTGAACTAACATGCACATCCTCTAAACTTCTCTTTTTTCTTTAAACAGCTGTCCTTTTGACAAAGCATATTCTCAGACGCACACTCCTGCTAAAAGTACCAGATTCAGGTGCTCACCTAAGCTGTGGCCTTATGGAAGTAGCATCCAATCTCATCAAGGAAACTACCTGTAATAATAATAATAATAATAA
>NW_010204307.1:0-539 GCF_000695765.1 Mesitornis unicolor
TGTCCCCCTTTCCCCCCCATTTCTGTCAGCCTTTCTCTCCCCTATTTGTCCTCCTTTTCCCTCCCAATTCTGTCCCTCTCTCTCCCACTTCTGTCCCCTTTTCCTCCACGTTTCTTCCCCTTTTCCTCCCATGTTTGACCTCCCCATGTCCCAGGTTTGTCCCCTTTCTCCTCCCAGGTTTGTCCCCTTTCTCCTCCCAGGTTTGTCCCCTTTCTCCTCCCAGGTTTGTCCCCTTTCTCCTCCCAGGTTTGTCCCCCTTTCTCCTCCCAGTTCTGTCCCCCATTCCCCCCCAACTCTGTTCCCTTTCTCCCCCATTTCAGCCCCCCTTTTCCTCCCAGGTTTGACCCCTCCCTTCCTCCCTTGTTTGTCCCACTTTCTGGCCCCCTTTTCTCCCCCCGGTTTGTCCCCCTTTTCTTCTCATTTCTGTCCCCCTTCTCCTCCCAGGTTTGTCCCTTTTTCCTCTCTGTTTTCTCCCCCTTTCCCTCCCTGGTTTGACCCCCCCATTTTCTGTCCCCCCCATTTTCTGTCCCCTTTCCTTA
>NW_010204308.1:0-2005 GCF_000695765.1 Mesitornis unicolor
CGCTGCGACTGCTGTGACTCGTCACCAGGTGGTGCCGGGGAGCAGATGGTGGCAGAAGCTGCCGGGCAAGTGGAGCTAGGCCCAGCCGTCCCGAGATGCAACAGGAAGCAGCCCAGGAAAGCCAGGAAAAGCCCGCAAAAACCTCGGTTTTTAATAGACTGTGTCTGGAAAGGGGAGGGAACAGTACTGATCTCTGACCCTCCAGGGTCCTACAGACACCACCTGTCCTTCCCTTTCAGGCTGGTAACCCTTAAACCATAACAGTGACAGAATATAAGAGATGCATCTGCTCTTGCAGCAGAGGGTTTTTATGTATTACTGTGGATCAGCTGACATGCCACAGCATGGTACTTCACAGTATTTTATTACATTTGAGCATTTCAGGGTTAAATTGTATAGCAGCAGGAAAGCATTTATTTTGGAACTTAATTTATAAATTTCTGATAACTTTCTTATTTTTTATGTACTTTTGCTATTGTATATTTTCTGTTTTAATAAACATACTATATATGGAAGGTATGTAAGTGTTCTGGATAAGACATGGCTCTCCACTGCTCTAGCCACCATGGATAGTAATAATAATAACTTTAAGAAAGACACCTGTCGTGGCTTAGGGTTAGGCTGGCCACTAAATCCTGGACAGACACTCTCTATTAACCCTTTTCCCCTCCCCAGAAGGGAAGAGAAAAGAGAATAATGGAGAGAGACTTTAGAGGTTCTGTTATGGTTTAAGGGTTACCAGCCTGAAAGGGAAGGACAGGTGGCATCTATAGGACCCTGGGGGTCCAATATCAGTCTTGTTCCCTCTCCTTTCCGGCCACAGTCTATAAAAAAGCGAGGAGGCCCAAGGTTTTCACCGGCTTTTCCTGTCTTCCTGGGCTGTTTCCTGTCGCATCTCAGGATGGCTGGGGCTACCTCCACGTGCTCAGCAGCAATCACCAGCATCTGCTTTCCGGCACCCTGGTGATGAGTCATGGCAGTCAGAGCGGCCACAAGGCACTGCTTGGACACTTCCACTCGGGACTACTGGGATCGGGTTTTGTATATAGTTAAATATTCTTTGTTCCTTATTAATTCCCTTTTCCTTTCCCCTGTTGCTTTTTCTTTAAACTTGTTACAGTCTTAACTTACAACTTCATGTGAAGCATCTTTTTCTCTATTCCCTTGTTTTTAATCCTCCCCTGGGAGAGTAGGGGGCAATAGAGAGAGAATCCTGCTCCCTGAGCCTTAAAAGGAGACATGATAATTGGCACCCAACGTGGGGCATGAGTTTGGAATTTAATTCTTATTATTATTTCCCCAACAAGACAAGTTGGAAGTTAATACTAAAATGTGACTGTGCTTCTGCAAGGCATGCTACAGAATGCTTTTGTGACCTCTGTTAATGTTGTTCTGGTGTCTGTCATGCTGACTTGCTCTGTCTCCATGTTATATTGTCATATATTTTGGAACGCGATGGATGCGGTCTTGAGTTGGGTTAAGGCTTTACCTGAGACCCTTAGCCATTACCTCATGAGCATGCTTATGAAAAATGATTCTGTTCCTTCACCTGGAAAGCTTGAGACACAGGGGTTTGGAGGAATGAGGAATGGCTATTATGATTATGTGTTGTGGTTCTTCATTGTAATTAAAATGGCACTAATTGTAAGGCTGTGGAGTGCTCAGGTCTTTTGCGTGAGAATAATATAATTTTAAAAGCCACTCTGGCAGCCCTGGCCCTGGCCCCATCTCCCGTCACGGCTCCTGTCCCAGCTCCGGCCCCAATCCCGGCCCCGGCCCTTGTCCCGGAGATGGCCGTGGCCCTGGTCCCTTCTCCAGCACTGGTTCTGGTCAGAGTTCTTGTCTGGCTTGTACTCCAGCCAAGGCACTGGGTCCGGCCAAGGCGCCTGCCCCTAACGCCGGTGCTCACCCCTGCTCTGGCAGCTGCTGCCCCCACACCCATTTTGGTGCCGGCTGGAGTGGCAGTCACCAGCGGGGACATGGGCAATGTGGCCCAGTTGGCCCC
>NW_010204309.1:0-848 GCF_000695765.1 Mesitornis unicolor
AATAAAATAAAACAAAATGAAAGTAAATAAATAAAACAAAGGAAAAAATAAAACAAAACCCAAACCAAAACGAAATAAAAAATAAAACAAAATAAAAACCCAAACCAAACCAAAATTAAATTAAATTAAAAGGTTAAAATTAAAAGAGGCTTTAAAAAAAGTAGAAGGGGTTAAAAGCAAATTAGGGAGAGGCAAAAAACAAAAGAAGGGGATTAGAAAAAGAAGAGGCAAAAATGATAAAGAAATTCCTGAATTAAATTAAAAGGTTACAAGAAAAAGGGGTTTAAAAAATAAAAGGGGTTAAAATAAAATTAAGGAGGGGAAAAATAAATTAAGGGTTAAATAAATACAAGAAGGGGATGGAGAATAAAGAGGGCTTAAAAACATGGGGGTATAATGAAATCAGGGGTTAAAGATAAAAGAAGGGTTCAGAAAATAAAAAAGGGAAGGTTAAAATAAGAGGGGATTAAGAAAATAGAGGGGTAAATGAATTAATTAATGTAGATTAAGGTTAAAAATAGAGGTTAAAAATTTAAAAGGGGCTTAAGAAATAAAAAGGGTTAAAAAATAAAATAAAGGGGTTAAAAAATAAGAGGGGCAAATGAAATAAAGGGGGGTTAAAAAATAAAAAAGGGGATTTAAAAAATAAAGAGGGCTTCAAAACTGGAAAAAGGTGAAAAATAAAATCAGGGGGTTAACAAATGAGAGATGGGTCAAAGTTGTAACAACGAGAGGGTTAAAAAATTAAAAAGGGTAAAAAATCTGAGCTTGTACTTAGGAATAAATTTAATGGGTTGTTTAGAGATAAGAGGGGTTGCTTTAGAGAAACAACCTCACAGCATCACAGA
>NW_010204310.1:0-2998 GCF_000695765.1 Mesitornis unicolor
GGTGGGGACGTGGTGGCTTCACCCCCCGAGCACGCATGGGAAGGGTGCCCTTGGGTTTTGGGTTGCAGGGCCAGCAGCCAGGCCCTGTGCAGACAGACGCGGTGGATGGACAAGTGTCTCCACTTCTGTGGGCATGGAGGTGGCTGGGCTGATGCTTGTTGAAGGATAAGCCCTTAAATCATCAAAGGCAGAAGGGTGACTGGGGGTTGAGGGGATGCTCAGGGTGTAACCAGACCATCAGGGTGGTGGAGGCCCATGAAGAAGCTCAGTGTTTTCCCCTGATGGCCAGCGGTGCTGGGGGATCACAGCAGATCCCCAGGTCTGGCACTGGTTGCTCAGAGAAGCAGGACCAACTCGAAGCAAATCCAGAGGAAGACCCAGACTGGTGGGAGGAGGTGGCCAGGGCAGTGTCCCCAGGACAGACAGTGTTTGCTCCTGTCTGGGAAGAACTGACCTGTGAAACCACAGAGGTGCTGGTGCAGCGTGGTGCCTCTCCTTACGGCTGGGCAGCGGGCTGGTGGGAGGTGAAGCTTTTGGCTGTGGAAATGAGGTGCTGGGAGCTAAAAAAAATGGAGATTTTCATTGCTGTAGCACCAGTGAGATGCAGAGTCTGTACAAAAGAGGGAGGATTGCTCAGCATGGGGCTGAACACAGAGCCGGGGAGAAGCTGGCAGGGCTCCTGCAAGGAGGGACCCTGTCTCAAATACAGAGGATCCAGAGAATGTAATCTGTTTGGGTTGTCAGAAAGCTTCTAATGAGGCACCACACTAAAGGTTATTAGCGTTATTAAAGGTTATTAAAGAAATAGACTTGCTGCAGGAGCAGAAGAAAGGCTCTTCCATGAACTGAAGGGTGGTTAAAGGATCACAAACGAGATGTGGGGCTCTGCAGGGAGAGTCAGCAGTGGGGTTCCCCAGAGACCAGCCCTGGGACTGGTTTTATGTTTGACATCTTCATCCATCCCCAGATGGGAGTGAACAGGGAAATCTTCAAGTTCACCAATGACACCAAGCTCTTCTGGATGGCCAAAGGCTGCGTTGATGACAAGGAGCTTAGAAGGACCTCACAAAACTGAGGGGCAAGGAGGGAGCAGATGAGCTTTGGTGTGGAGAAATGAAGGAGATGCTCCAAGGGAGAAGTGGGGCATCAGCATGGGGCTCAGGATAGGTGATCAAACTCAGGAGGAGAGCTGGGAGCCACCACTGACCTGGTCACTTCAGAGAACAGGGGCAGCAGCCGCCAAAAAAAAGCCATCAAAACGTTGTGTGATCAAGAATGGTGTTGGGAACAAGACACGTTCTGCAGAAACTGGAAGACCTCGGTGAGCCCTCAGCTTGGGTGCTGTGTGCTTGAGCTCTGGTTCCCATAGCTTAAGAGAGAGACAGAGGAGTTGACTTCCTCTGGACCTGCTCCATAATCACTGAGGAGGTGAAGCCCCTGTGGGGGACTGCAAAGGCTGTGGCTCCCCTGTTTGGAAAGGGAAAGACCAAGGGAGGACACAACTGAGGCTTGTGAAATCATGAAGGTGATGGACGAGATGCGGATGAAGCTGTAGTACTGCAGCAATCGTTGGAGTAAGGAGCACCAGCAGGTGATGGGTTTAAAACAGAGACAAGATAAAAGTTGTCTGCATAGCAGGTTTTGAATGTCTAGAGCCTGCTGCCACTGGGGAAAAGGAGCCAGGCAACGCTGATAGATTCAGAGAGAGACTGGATGAGCTCATAGACAACAGGTTCAGAAAGGGACACTAACAGGATCAGGCAGCATTGTCCCCTCTAAGCCATAAGACAACTGGTGGAGAGTGGAAATGGAGGGGAGTCAGACCCATATAAATAAATGCCATCTCCTTTTTCCGCTGTTGGACACCAAGCCCCGGTGGCTCTCACCTCTGCAGGGTGTGCCTGATGGCCACCGGCTCAGAGCTCAGGGAGCTGCTCTCAGTCCCCAAGTTCTGCTGTGCCCCCTGCCACTGCGCCACCCCTGCTGTGTACCCCGCAGTGCTGCCTGGCCCTCGGGGGCTGCTGGGGCCTCTCAGTGCCAGTGGGGCGGGGGGAATTTGGTCTGTGGGAATTTTCTGCTGGTTTCTCCTGTCCAACCTGGTCTGAAACCAAAGCATTTTCTCAACTTCCTGCAAGCTGGCAGCTGCTCCCACAGTGCTGCCCCTGCCCTGTGTCTGCCGGAGCATCCGCAGGAATGTCCCTCCCCAGACATGTGGAGCTGCCTGTCCCCGTCCCACAAGGGACCCCAGCAGCCCCCCACCCTGCAGAGCCATGCCCTGCAGAGGCTTCATCGCAGCTGCTGCTCTGGCAGCGTGGAGGGGTTCTCCATCCCCATCCTCACCAAAGTGATCCTGGCACGAACACAGCCTTGGGGACAGGGATGGGGACAGTGAGCGTGTTTCTGGAAGTGAACAAGGGGATGGGGGCCTGCACCACTTCCCTGGCACCACAGGCAATGTGCGCTGAGTTGAGTTTTGCAGCCAGTTCAGCTGCTCCCCAGCTCTCCCAGTAAGGATGGTGTCCACGGGCTTGTGCTCACAGCCAAATGCTGTGTCCCTGTGTGCAGAAGAGGAAAGGACCGGGCTGGAAGTGCCCCGGGCCTGTGGCTTCCCCCACTGGTGTCCTCTGGAAGGGAACAGCTTCCTCGACTCCCCAGCAGCAGGAAGAGAGGAGCTGAGTAGCAGCAATGCCAGGGTCACACATCCTCCTTCCTCCCCTGCCAGGTCCCAGTATGAGGCACACATGCTCCAGGTAAAGCAGACTGGTCCCCAGTCATATTTAGGAGCACATCCTGCGTTGTTCTCAACTGTGCCTGTCACTGTTTGGGGGCATTTGCTGCCAGGAGGGCATTTTTGTGTACAAGTGCCATGGGAAGGCCTGTTCCCTGCACGGGCAGCGATCCTGGTCCTGCCTCACTGACCAGTGACCACTGCAACACTGCAAGCAGTCAACAGAGAGTGCTGCTTCGCAAAGCTCCTGAGCAAAACCCCACTGCTATC
>NW_010204310.1:3029-3577 GCF_000695765.1 Mesitornis unicolor
CCACCCCCCTCGCCTTGCCACTCCCAGCCCCCCCTGCCCCCGCTGCCAGCCCTCACTGCCCATCACTGCCAGTCCCCACTGCCATCACTGCCACCTCCCACTGCCATCCTTGCCGGTCCCCACCGCCCATCACTGCCATCCCCCACCGCCACCGCTGCCCACTGATCTGTTGACAGGGCCATCCCGGAGGAGCACAGCGGGGTCCCCGCACCAGCCGGGGTTGAAAAGCGCCTGGTCCGGGCACCGGGCACCTAGCGCCGGAGGGGCCGGGGGCAGCGGGCACCCGACCGGGGAGGGTCCCCCCTGCCGGCCCCGCTCCCCGCAGCCCCACTTGAGGCGCTGGGCTCCCGCGCTGCTCTCGGATCGAGATGGGCTCCTCCGGAGGGAGAGAAGCCCAGGGTGGGTTGATGAGGTGGACTTGTTGGGGGGGGTCTCTGCCCCACATCCAAAGGTCCTCCTTGGTGCTGAGGATGCCCCAGATGTGGCACGAAGACAGGCGTGTGACAAGATGCTCAGGCTTTTCCCGTCTGGACCACTGCCTCCCCAGG
>NW_010204310.1:3633-3933 GCF_000695765.1 Mesitornis unicolor
AGTTCCGGCTGTATCCCGTGTGCGTTCCTGGGGCTCTGTCCCTGCTCTGTAAATATTGGGCAGGGGGCCGACCCGCCAAGGGGCTCCTGCCCTTTGCTCTGTTTGCCGTTTCCCCCTGGCTGTTTGGTTTCAGTTAATGATCCTGCAAAGGCAAACAGTGGTGGAGAGGGACAGCGTGCCCTGTGCCTCCTATGCTCCCGGGCCCAGGGACCCTCGGCTGTGGGGTGGGTGGCACCCAGCTGGCTCCCAGGTGTTGGCCACTGGTTTGGGACCCCCAGAGAAGGGGATCCAGATGGGGAG
>NW_010204310.1:4044-9928 GCF_000695765.1 Mesitornis unicolor
GCTGGGGGCACCATCGGGGTCCTTGCAGGATGCCAGGGCAGGAGCATGAATGCCAAGGTAGAATAAAGGAGATGGGCAGGTCCTGTCTCCACGTCGGGCCCCAGCAGTGGTGCAGTAAGAGGTGAGGGAGAGGAGCTCAGCCTGGCGCAGTGGGAGGACTCGCAGCGCCCCCCGCTGCCCCACGCCAGCTCTGCAAATCCCCACGGCCACCGAGGGCAGCGGTGAGCCCCAGGGACACATGGCCAGGCCCTGCAGGGCCAGCAGCTGCCCCACGCCCCCCACAGCCCCCACAGCCCCGCTGGCTGCGGTCTGAAGGTCACGCTGCTGCGCAGTGCGGACGGCGCAGAGTCCGTGATCCGGCGGGTGCTCTGGGACTCAGCAGCACTCCAAAGCCACCAACCACCATGTTTTGGGGTCTTCTTCCCCTCTTTCTCTTCGCCTTGGCCAGCGGGACACCCGTCGGGAACCAGGATGAGGATATCCAAGTGCAGGAGAATTTTGCGGCTGAGCGGGTAACGGCAGCTTGCAGTCCCTTAATTCTGCAGGCAGAAAGGTTGGAGGGGGGGGGAGCTTTATTTCATTTTCCTCCAGGAAGGAGGAATATATTACCCATGCCCATGTCAGGCCATGTGGGACACACTGGCAGCGTGGCCCTCCCAGGGTGCTGGTCAGGGGCTGTCACATCGCTGACACTGGCCTTTGAGGTGGCCTTACCCTAGGGAACACCCCAGCAGGGTGGCTGGAGCCCAAAAGCAGCCAGAGCAGATGAATCTTGGGAGGTGTCTGTTGATCTGCCTGGCTTAAGAGGTGCGGGCAGGGCTCAGAGGCAGCAGGATTTGTGCGAGATGCAGGCTGCCCGGGGGATCCACAGCCAGCCCCATCCCCAGCCAGGCTCAGCACAGCCCCACATGTGTCCCTGGGTCTGGGGTCCCCCAGGACACATAGGGGGATGCCAGCCTGCTGCCTCCAGCCCTGCCTGGTGGTCAAGGGACCCAGAAAATTCCTACTGGGTGCTGATCCACTTCTGAAATCCTGTGGCAGCTCTGGCCCCAGTGCCATGCAATATCACCCTGCAATTGCTCTCTTGGCCACAAATATTTCAGCTCTGCAGAAAACCGGGAGATGTCCCACCTCGGTGGAGAGAGGTGGTGGTGGAGACGTCCCTTTCTTCCCCCGCAGATGTACGGGAAGTGGTACGATGTCGCTGTCGGCTCGACCTGCAAGTGGATGAAGAACTACAAAGAGAAGTTCAGCATGGGCACGCTGGTGCTGGGCCCTGGCTCCAGCGCCAACCAGATCAGCACCGCCAGCACCAGGATGCGGTACGGGCGCTGACGTGGGTGCTCAAGACACCCCCAACGCCACCCCATGCAGGGGGGCTGGGACAAGACATGGGCATTCCTTGCCCTGGCTGGCATCAGCACCCTGAGGATTGGGCTCAAATACCCGATTACCTTGAGCAGGGGGAGTCTGGGGGCCCAGTGCCATGGCCTCAGTGCCCCAGACAAGATTTTTGTGTGATAACCAGGAGAAACGGTTGCTCTGAGCAGCTCCTTGTTTTCCTCCTCCCTCCAGGCAAGGGGTCTGCACTCACGTCTCGGGAGAGTACCAGAAAACCAGCACCCCCGGCAAATACACCTACTATAACCCCAGTAAGTCGGGCTCACTGCCCACCTGCCCCAAGAGCCACGGCATGGCTGGGTGGTGGGAACCAGTGCTGGCCACAGGTGGTGGCTGGGGAAGGGGTTCAGGAGAGCAGGGCTCAGAAGCCACTCCACACTTTTGGTCATTTCCAGACAAAGTATGGAGTGAAGCTGGGGGGAAAGGGCTATTTCAGCACTGTCCCTGCATAGACTTAGGACTATGAGATGTTCCAGTAGATCCCCCTCATTCCAGGGTCCCAAGTTGGGGCAGGGTCCCACCAGTCACATTTCAGGAGGGAGTGTGGGTTATATCAGAGTCTGCTTCCCAAAACCCAGCTATTTTCTTGAAATAGCTGCCTGATTTCAGCCTCCAGCTCTGGGGCTGCCCCATTTCTCCCTGAGGGGCAGGAACGATGTCTCCTGTGTCTCTGTCTCACCAGAATGGGATGTGTCTATCCAGTCCTACGTGCTCCGCACCAATTACGAAGAATACGCTGTCATTCTGATGAAGAAGAAAAGCAGTTTTGGCCCAAGCACCACCCTGAAGCTGTACGGTACGTCTGGCTATGACACTTGTAGGGCAAGCAGACTCTGGAGTGAGTCAATGCGGCTCAGAAGCACCACCCAAGGGTCCCTTGAGGGACCTGATTGTGGCTTTGGAAGTGGGGCCTTGGCTCATTTTTGGCACTGCAGAGGTTGAGTCTTACTGCTCAGCTTAGACCCATGTCACACAGTGCACACCCAGACCAGCCCCTCATTTGAGATGAGGATGGCAGTGGCTTGGAAGAAACCCAGGCCTTGAAGTAGCAGGAGATGCTGTCTTTAATGATTAGAGAGATGTTAAAACCACTTTGTTGAAGGACTTGGTCCAGGCTGGTCAAGAACAGTGGAGGAGGAGTTGGGTAGGACCATGAGGCTGTACTGGGCCTGCTGGGGGTGGCTGGGGGCTGCATGCTGACCCCCTCCCATGTCAACCCTGCTCACAGTCTGTTCTCTCACCCAGGGAGGAGCCCGGAGCTGCGGGACGACCTCATTGAGGCTTTCCAGCAGCTGGCTCTGGAGATGGGCATCCCTGCTGACTCCATCTTCATCCTGGCCAACAGAGGTAACCCCACCACGAGACACGTGCCTCTCCCGTTGCCTGTCCCCTTGTCATGCCAGGGCACTGGGGTTGCTCCTTCTTGGGGTGTGAGAAGGGAGAAGTGGGGAAGGTCAGGATGGAGGGAGGAGAGGCGAGGGCTTCAGTAGGATGGGATGGGAAGGAGACAGGGCCACGTATCAGTCAGGCTTCCAGTGGGGCCCCTGCTGGGCTGGGGTCAATGCACCCCACAAGGTTGTGCTGGGATGAGGGCGCAGAACACCCAGGGACACTCACAGCTCCTGACACTTCAGGACCTGAGGAGCTCCTCGCTCAGCCAGAAAGTGCTGGTGTGATGCTGGCGAGTGTGGGCACAGTGGGGTGATGCTCCTGCAGGTGGAAAGTGGAAAGCAGCAAGAGGGGAAGGACATTGGGGTGAAACTGGGAGGGCATCCCCTTCCCCGGGGCCCTGCTTGTGCATGGCGCAGGACCACGGTGAGATGAATTTGTCAGGACACCACGCCTCTCACACTGCTGATCTTCTCTCCTGTCATCTGGGCCAGGTGAATGTGTCCCCCAGGAGACTCCAACTGCTCTTCAGGTGAGTGGTCCAGCCGAGACCTCCTGAGAGGAGGTCACATCCCCTCCAAACCAAACTTACTGGAGACTTGGTGTATAGGGACCAGGCTCCATGGGCAGGACACGTTTGGGCAGTGGCTCCAGTGACTGCCCTGGGAGATGCTCTTCCATCTCCACTGATGGGCTCTGCCTGCAAGGATGGGGGCACAGGCAGGCACAGGCTCAGGGTGAGGGTCCCAGGGGCCTGGTGGGCACCAAGGCTCCTTTCCACGTGGAGGGCAATGGCCTTTTCCTACTCTGATTTTTCCATGGGGTGGAAGTTGTTGCATGTGGAGCTTGGTGCCTCCTTGCTCCTTGCCTGGCTGTGGGTGCCCCCACCCGAGATGGGGAGGCAGCTGAGGTCTCCACTGCTCCTTCAGCTACTGCTACCCCACACTTACTGATCTCTCAGGGTTGAGTTTAGAGGGATTTTCAAGAGGGAATGGGACTTTCATAGGAGAAACAGGCCAGTTGTCTTGAGAGCGGGTAACACATCTAGAGGACACACCACCCTGCATCAGCAAGAACAGAGACACATCCCCAGCCCAGCACAGGCATAATTGGGCCACTTTGGGTGTCTTTATCCAAAATAAACGATCCTGGTGCCCACCCAGGAGGAGCTGGGAAGACCATGAGGTGTGGATGGGTCACAGCCTGTTGACCCAACATCAGTGACTGGGGATGTGCTGGGAGCACCGAGGAGGACTGGAGCCTGGATGGGCTGCAGCACCCAGCAGAGCTGCCCTTGACATAGCCCATCCTGGGGGCAGCGGGGTCTGGGGGGAGCTCAGAGCCGTGGTGGGGAGTTGTGGGGAGGGCAGCAGGTCCTACAGGCAGCTCTGTGCTTCCTTCCCCATGCAGAGGGCGCGGAGAGCAGTCTTGCCCCCCGAGGAGGGCTCGGCCGCGGGACCCCTGCCCCATTACATCGGCAATAAGGAAGGTACGTCCCAGGGGAGGGGGCTGCATGGAGCATCCCCCTGTCCGTAACAACCTGTGCTGTGTACATCCACAGACTCGTGCCGGCTGAGCCGGGACCCCGGGCCCTGCAGCGGGATGCTCTCCCGCTTCTTCTACAACTCCTCCTCCATGGCCTGCGAAACCTTCCTCTACGGCGGCTGTCTGGGCAACGGCAACAACTTCTACTCAGAGAAGGAGTGCCTGCAGGCGTGCCGGACGGAGGGTGAGTGGGGCGGCCAGGAGACATCCCAGCACGGATGGAGAGCACGGGAGGTGTCTTTGCTGAGGCATCAGAGGGGATCTGAGAGTGGCCTTGAACCCATGTGTCCAGCATCCACGTGGGAGGTATGAGGGGGTCCTGAAGTCCCCACTCTCAGAGCAGCTCCCTGTCCCCACAGCTGCCTGCAGGCTGCCCATCGTCCAGGGTCCCTGCCAGAAGCCGGTGACGCGCTGGGCCTTCGACGCGGCTCAGGGCAAGTGCATCACCTTCAGCTACGGAGGCTGCAGGGGCAATGGCAACCAGTTCTACTCGGAGAAGGAGTGCAAGGAGTACTGTGGGGCTCCTCCGCTGGCAGGTACCCCCCTAACTGCACCCTGCAGGCACCGTGTCGTGCTGGGGGAGCCAGGGCAGCAACCTGCACCATCACCTGTCCTGCTCCAGGCTGAGAGTGCTGGGTCTGCCTGGGTTTGGGATGGAGCTGTCCTGGGTCTGGCTGGGTCCAGGATGGGTCTGTCCTGGGGCCGGGTGAGTTCAGGATGGGTCTGTCCTGGGTCTAGAATGGCTCACCATGCTGTCACAGATGGGAGATGGGGCAAGAGTAATGTGTCTCAGGGCGGAACCCATCTTGTATTACCCCATCACCAATATAAAGTGCATCAATGCCACTGTGGCCAGTGTGGGACATGAAGTGACAACCCAGGACAGCATGTGGGTGTGCAGAGGGTCTGGACCACTTTTCCACTGACAGCAGGGACAAAATGGGAAACATCAGCCTTCATCGTCTATCCATGGGGCAAGGAGGGGGGTCTGTGGGTCTGTCCATCACCCCATGTGTCTCTCTGCTTGCAGAGGATGAGGAGTTTCTGCGTCTGTCAAACTGATGTGGATGGAG
This sequence comes from Mesitornis unicolor, assembly GCF_000695765.1. Lineage (NCBI taxonomy): Eukaryota > Metazoa > Chordata > Aves > Mesitornithiformes > Mesitornithidae > Mesitornis > Mesitornis unicolor. The sequence continues at coordinate 9,453 of NW_010204310.1, forward strand.
GACAACCTGCGGGCATCCAGCACTGGGGACTGGCAGGAGGGTGCCGGCAGCTGCCGGCAGAGCAGATGCCTCCAGCAGTAAATGTCTCTAATGTGACGAGTGTCCATCCTCGAGCTGGTGGGGAGCAGGTTGGGGGGTCCAGGAAGGGCAGGGGATGCTGTAGGGGTCCTCGCTGGCCTCCTCGATGCTGTGTCCCCGCTGGGTGCTCCCCATTGAACCTCCGTCCCTTCCTTGTCCTGTTGCCTCTGCTGGGGTGGCCAACAGCGGCACAAGGGGCTCAGGACACCCCACTGCATGGGGTTCAGCCCCCCCATTTCCCAGCGGCTGGTGGTGGGCAGGTGGGAAGGGGGCAGCAGGGGGGAATGGGTGCCTGCTGCTCCCTAAAGGTGAATAACTGCTGCTGTGTCGAGGTCATACTGGGAAGGGAATGGTGGGACTGGGACGATGAAGCTCACAGGAGGGGACCGCAAGAGCCT
>NW_010204311.1:0-3002 GCF_000695765.1 Mesitornis unicolor
TTTGATTTATTTAATTCAAGTGTAACAATATGACAGACAGGACCTGGTCAGGGCACAATCTTGTAGGCAACTTCTTCCCAATAAGCAATGCTGGGTGTAGCTTTTTGGTTTTCCCGTTCCTTTTGATTTATATGATGTCTTGTTTTTATTTCTCCCCAGAAGTTCGAGTGTGGGTGCGAATTCAGTGGCAATGTCTCTTCTCCCAAACTTGAGAATATTCTACAGGATTTGGTATTTGCACTTCCAACTTGCAAGACAAATAAAGTTCTTTTCCTAAAATGATGCCTCATTTTAACTAACCAAGTAGTAAATAAAAATCTCAAGCATAAGAAGATTTGCTGTTCAGTTGGTTACGAGTGAGTTTAAACAAGTTTTCTGACTTTTTTTGAAATGTTCTTTATTAGCAATAGACTATTTCTCAAATATAACTTTTGACTGAATCATTTATTTCAAACGAGGACAGTGTCATGTGGCTGATTAAAACATTTGAAAGTGCTAAGTGTACAAATCAGAAAGAAAAATATTTACCTTTCATGAAGGCATGATGGCAAGGAAAAGATTCTGGAGACATTTTCAGCTGCTGCTTGGAAACTTGGCACTGTGGCCAAGGAACTCATTCTTGCATTCCTTACTCCTGTACAAAACTCCACTTGCCCTTCTATATGCACTTACTGGGGAAGCACTGCAGAAACAGATCCATTTGTCCTCAAGGAGAAAAATCCTAAGGCATAGGCTTAAGTTTTTAAAAGTAACAAATTGTTTTCACCATCTCAAGGATTACTAGGAGACCTGAGTCTATTTTCTGCTCTCCCCCATCTGTTGGGTAAACCTGGCAATGTTACATCAGTACTTTGGGTCTCACTTTCTTCCTCTTTATACAGGAAAGGGAAATGTGCTTTAGAGATAAAGATGCAATTGTTATACAAGAGGTGAATATGTCTATTATTTTTTATTACAAGTGTAGGACATAGTCATTGCACTATAGAGTTAAACACTACAGAGTTAAAAGCTTCTCAGCTTCAAACACTGGGTCAATGTTTCTTCTATTTTCTGTTTCCTTTACTGCATGTTCCAGATCATGGAAGGAAACTTATCCTTACCAGGAAGAACTGAACAAAAATAGTATAAAGAAGTAAACATTTTAAATTTAATTCAAGAAAATAATTTAAACTTGTGGTGTGGGAGAGGGGATATATAATCAGTTTTAGAACACAATGTCATTCTGTCTTACAAAATTGGAGGTGAATGAGACATGGTTTGTCTGCTGAAAAATTCACTGCACCTTGGAAAAACATCTGTGGGGATAAAAATATAAAATATCTTTTTATAACAAGAATTAGAAAAAAGGCAGACAGAAAGAAAAAAATTGGTATAGTAGAGAGGCTGAATTTATTTTAACCCAGCAAGACACAAGAAAAGAACACTAAATAGGAGTTCGAAGAGCTACTCTAATACAGACAGCAGTAATATATAGCCAACATTTCAAGTATACTTATTTGCATGCTTTGCTGTCAGCATTAATATGTGTGTGCTTTTCTCAGAGCAGCATGGGACTGGGACTTCTTTGTATTTCACTCTTTGTAAGCTCACAGGAAGACATGGTATTTGTCCCAAAGCATTTTAATGTTTACCTAGAAACAATGGCATGAAACAAAATGAGGGAAGCAGAGAGGGAAAGTGACAGTGAGGTCTCGAAGTTATTTGAGTCAATTCCATGTACAATAGAATTGACCTGAATCATCTGAAAGGCTACTCAGGCAAATAGCTTTGATGTCCTGGCACATGTCCGGGCAGCTGGTGCTTTTAAATTGTTTTGATGGTCTGTCTATTCAGTTTTTGTTCTGATGTGGAGGATGTCATTTGCATTGTAGGAGAAGCAGGCATTATTTTGAGGAGGGAAGCAGGACTTCCAGGTTTCCATGACACTGCAATGGGTTTGGAGCATGTTTTTAACAGAATGTCTGAGGCAGACAACAGGAATTGATGTTGGTGTTATTATCTGCACTTCTGGACTTTTCTGCCTTTAAAGTCCCAGCAGGTTCAGAGATACATGTGGGCAGGGCCTGTGGAGAGGATCCTCCTGTGATTAAGCTTATGTTCCCTGAGAAATCAATAAAATTTGATTGCAGATGACAATCAGTAGGCATAATGCATGTGCACCCTCTGTCTTACATATAAATGTACTTGTGTGAAGAAATGCTGGTCAAAATATATTGACAAAAATATTTTCACATGAGTCTTCCTGGAGAAACAGTTGTGAAGATGCATAAGCCTGCTAGAAGCAAACATCTGTCCAGAGACAGAGGAAACATTCATGACTGTTGTGCAAACTTGATGAGCTGTGATAAACTGCAACAGTAGCCATCTCATGCTTAGAGCTTCCTTATTAAATTTATAAGACTCTAGAATACAGAGAAAGTGCACATCCTGCACCATAATCAAGTCATTCCCCCCCCATACCAAATCATAGCAACCAGTAGTCAAACTAATAGACATTCTCCTTCTTATTAAACCACTAGATGCCTGGAGGTTTGCCTTGCAAACATTTTGAAAGCACTTCATGGATGAACCAATATGTAGGTTGCTAGTCTGGTACCTGCAACAGCTGGCTGGAGGCCTTGCTTTGGCACAGAGTATCACTGGGATCCTGAATGGGCCACTTGGCCTCCTCTTTCCTCAGTTTGCAATCTGTGCGCTGTAGTGTCTTTCTGTCCATGAGTGCAGCAATGGGGAACACACAAACAACTGTGAGATGCTCATGAAATGGTGAACAAAGTGACACAATGTGGTGAAAGGTTTCTGCAATAAACAGGGAGCCCTGTTGTTTTCAGATGAAAAATACTCCTATCTGCTCAGTGCAGATTCAGCCGAGTTCCTATATAAACTGCATCTGTGCTTTTTAGAGCACAATAGCTACATTTGCTATTTCTCCGTATGTGAGCACTGCCAGCTGAACTCTAAATGATTCTTCTTACAATGGCATAACTGGATGGATTGATGAG
>NW_010204312.1:0-8460 GCF_000695765.1 Mesitornis unicolor
TGCTACTTTAAATCAATGAAGTGTTTAAAAATTAAAGTTTTTAAATGTGAAAACCATGCACTACAACCAATATATAAATCATTTTTTTCTGCAATAACACAGAATTCAACATGGTACAAAAGCAGAAAGCATCCTGTATTCATGAACTTTCAGATTCCTTCAGCGAAGTGCTTCTTCAAGCTTCATCTTATATTACAATCTTCACATTATTTGGAACCTTTAATATACTACTACTGGGAAAAAATATGCAACAGCCAAAATTACTAACGTTTAAGTTGTTTGCAAAGCTTGTTTGTAAGCTAAAATCCTCCATGCAGTTAGCACATAAAACAGGGGCATTAAATACATAGATCAAAGAGATCCAGTTGAACAAACTATCTGAAACAGTGTTATGGAATACATCTTTGGTTTAACAAACACAATTTCACACGTTTTAATAAAATTTGTGTAGCTTCTTGCAGTAAAAATAGATACTTTAAAAAATCTATTCCTCCCCCATGTTTACCAGTGGAGGAACAAAAACAAAACAAAACAAAACAAAAAAAAACCAACCAAAAAACCACCAAAAAAAACCACAAAAAAAACCCACCAACCAAAAACCACACATAGGATGCTTACTCATTCTCATACCATTTGCCCTAAATTAGAGACTCCTGCCACCACAATTACGTCAGTTGCAGATTTCACCCTCCTTTACTCCTGAACAATTTCACCAAATAGGCAGACTGGCAGTATGTGGTAGTATTTTCTAACCACTAGCAAAGCATGAGAGAGAGCATTATAGGCTAAGCATACTGCAGAATCCGAGCAAGCATCTGTTCATATCTCTGTATGGCACATAAAAAAAAAAAAAAGATGGGAATATATTGCAGGCACATACCAGACATTACAGACAGGGTAACTGTAGAGTCACTTCAGACTCACTTAGCTGCAACTTTCTTAGAAGATCAAAAAGAATATCAGCCTCTCCCCATAGGAAAGATGTTACGGTCCCTTAATCAACTTTGTGGCCCTTTGCTGGACTCGCTCTACTAAGTGCATATCTTTATTGTACCAGAGAGCCTATAACTGGACGCAGCACTCAACATGTGACCTCACTAGTGCTAAGTAGAGAAGGATGAACTCCCCTCAACCTGCTGGCAATGATCTTCCTAATGTAGCCCAAGGTGCTGTTGGCTGCCTTTGTTGTGAGGATGCACTGCTGGCTCACGGTCAGCTTGCTGTCCAACAGGACCCTCAGGTCCTTCTCTGCAGAGCTACTTACCAGCTGGTCAGCCCCCAGCATGTACTGGCATATGTGGCTACTACTCTCCAAATGCAGGACTTTGCATTTTCCCCTTTACTCAACTTCATTAGGATCTTCTGTCCAGGTTCCTCTGAATGGTAGCACAAGCATCTAGTATATTAGCCACTCCTCCTCATTTTGTATTATCTGCAAACTTGCTGAGGGTAAACTGTCCCATCATCCCGGTCATTAATGAAGACATTAAATAGTACTGGCTCCGGTATTGAACCCTAATGACTTCCCATCATGGGAAGTGGGGAGACCATCCCCACCCAATTTTAAGGGTACGTTGATTAACTTGTCTAACCAGTATTTAGCTGGCAGAGGATTAACAGTCTCATTAGTATTGAACAGCTCCAACTTCAGGAAGGTCTCTTCAGTGTTAAAAATAAAAATATTTCAATATTTCCAATATAAGACAGATTTCGTTACTGCTGGCACAATATATTTGATAACACAATTTGTCTGACCTACCTACATTAATTTGTCTAACAAATTTTAAAATAACGCTAAAAATTAGAAAACAAACATCCCTGTCAGCTGAACCCATCTCACCAGAAACTAGAGACAAGGAAAAATAATTCTCCATTGTCAGCTTCTATACTTCTCACACTCCATGAATAGCCTTAATTATTTTACAAGAAATGTAAAATTTCTTGTAAATAATGTTTCTGTGACACTGGATACATTTCAGAGATTATTATAAAATTAAGAGGCAATATAAACTCAAATAGGTAGGAATACTTGAAGCTTGTGAGTAGTAAAGTTATTAAGATAAAAAAAAATAATCATAGAATGGTTAGAGTTGGAAAGGACCTTAAAGATCCACCCAGTTCCAACCCCTCTGCCATGGGCAGGGACACCTCCCACTAGACCAGGTTGCCCAAAGCCCTGTCTAACTTGGCTTTGAACACTTCCAGGGAGGGGGCATCCACAACTTCCCTGGGCAACCTATGCCAGTGCCTCACCACCCTCACAGTAAAGAATTTCTTCCTTGTGTCCAATCTAAAGCTACCCTCTTCCAGTTTAAAGCCATTACCCCTCATCTTATCACTACACACCCTTGAAAAAAGTCCCTCCCCAGCTTTCCTGGAGGCCCCCGTCAGATCCTGGAAGGCCACAATAAGGTCCCCCCGGAACCTTCTCTTCTCCAGGCTGAACAGCCCCAACTCTCTCAGCCGGTCCTCCTAGGGGAGGTGCTCCAGCCCTCTGATCATCTTCGTGGCTCTCCTCTGGACCCGCTCCAACAGCTCCATGTCCTTTTGGTGTTGAGGGCACCAGAACTGGACGCAGTACTCCAGGTGGGGTCTGACCAGTATAGAGGGGCAGAATCGCCTCCCTTGACCTGCTGGCCACACTTCTTTTGATGCACCCCAGGATGCAGTTGGCCTTCTAGGCTGCAAGTGCACATTGCCAGCTCATATTGAGCTTTTCATCAACAAACACCCCCAAGTCCATTTCCTCAGGGCTCCACTCAATTCATTCTCCACCCAGCCTGTATTTGTGCTTGGGATTGCCCCTACCCAGGTGCAGGACCTTGCACTTGGCCTTGTTGAACTTCATGAGGTTGGCATGGGCCCACCTCTCCAGCCTGTCCAGGCTCCTCTAGATGGCTTCCAGCATGTCAACTGCACCACCCAGCTTGGTGTCATCCGCGAACTTGCTGAGGGTGCACTCGATCCCACTGTCCATATCGCCAAAGATATTAAACAGCACTGGTTCCAGTATCAATCCCTGAGGAACACTGCACATCAGACAACACAGCCTCCCTTCATAAACAGAGAAGTTCAGTATTTTTCTCAACTAAGCAGGCCATTAAAATAATGGCCTACTCCATCAAAAGGTTTTTTCCTTCTGCCACAAAAAAACCCACATTTTCTTTTAAACTCAAATTTTCTTGTAATAAAATATCCTTCCCTCTTATCTCTAGTCAAGAGTAGTGCTAATTTGAAGTAAAATTGGCAAGTGCAAGCTTTAAATAATACTTGTGTTTAAACCCTATACACCTCAATTTGTATTCCTCTTCAAAAACACAGCTTATTAGAGATCTTCCTTACTCTGTCATTTATTCAGTTTGAAGCAAAACAAGCTAACTTCAAGTTGTTATTTTGTTATCCAAAATTCATGTTAATAAAAGAGAAGAGAATATTCAAACCCTGACACAAGCTTTACAGAGTTTTTGAAGATGAAAACATTTCTACTGATCACAAATTGCTGCAAAAGCATGACAACTACCTGAACTAAAGTTTATTTATTACCCTTATTTTCTCTCCAAGTAAACGCACAGGCACAACAAAAGAATAAGCTTCAATCTTTATAACCAACCTTTTAAGACTTTGAAAGGAAAACGTGCATTTCGCCCCCCTCACTACATTTCAATGTATAAGAGAGTTTACAGACATATAATAATTTACAAACAAGGTTAAGTTTGGATACGGTAATCCTCTGAAGCTCTTTGGTTCTCTAAAATTTATTTTCAGAGACTCATACCTCCAATAAAAGGAAAGGGAATTGAACCTTTAAAGGTCTTCTCTCCCACTGGTTCAACAGACATTAAGAAATTCTGAACAGTTCAGCTCTTCTTTCTCAACTGCACTACTGCAGAACAAGTAAAATCTCCAGTTTTACTCTCACTGTCCCCACCATCCAATACAGAACTGTTCTGATGAGTATTCTAACTGCAGACAATGAGGAAGAATAAAAGTAAATAGCCATTCATTTTTTTAGTTTACCTTCTTGCCTCATCTTTAAAAAAATAATAATAATAAAAATAAGTATGAGAACTAAGGGTTCCTGCAGAACACTGGGGATGGGATAAAGTCCTCTGTCAAATCTGAACACCTCCAAAAGTCTTATGACGTTCCAGGGTACAAGAAGTGTATTGAATCAAACTGCAACAATCAATTTTTTAACCATAAAAAGCCACCACATTCTCTAGTACAGACACAGCCCTAAAACCTAGTTTTACAGTGACTTCACAAAAACGCCCAAGAAAAACCCACCTTCATTTCTACTTCGAGCTCAAATTCCATATGTGAGGATGAATGAATGAATGAACTAAAGTGCACCTTTGTTTTGCATAAGGATCTAGAATAGTGGCAGACTTGATGGGACACTGGTAATTTAAAAATCCCAACCATTGCTCCTTATCATATGCCTACACCATTCAAGACAATTTCCCAATACAAATGTACCCATTTTCGGATTCTACCAGAAGAAACCCATCAGTAAAAGAGCCAAGCTGCTGACAGTTATTCCAGTACAAAAGCTATGTTTACATCAAGGCTTAAAGTAGAAACTCTCCAGGGCAAGGACCTTATCTTCATAATTGTCTGCAAACCACTTAACAGTCTGTCAGCATTATACAAATAAAAATCTAAAAAAGTAATTAAAGTGGACCAGCATGCTAGATATTTTCTCCTCAGTGGTCCTCATCCAAGTATGAATTTTGCTTAGGGTACAAGGGCACAGCTGTAAAACATGCCTGAATCCGTGTCAAATACATATGCATACAAATAAGAACAACTACACTTCCAAAGTGCAAACACAGTGAAAAGAAAACAAGAATTATCCTACCAGCAACCAGAAAGATGTAAAGAGTTAATTTAATAAAGCTAAAAAGCAAACTCTTCAAAACACCCAGAAAAGAAAAAATCCAGATAATGATGTCACTCAAAATACTAAGCAGAAGAAATGCAGTTCCTTGATTTCAGTGAGAATCTCTTGTCAAGAGGTAAAAGTGTCTCATAGCACTGAAAGTTAATAGCTTGGGGGGAAAAAAAACCCAACCAAACCAAAACAAAAAAGTCATCATTTTTTCTATGATTTAAGAAACAAGTACTTGTATTACTATGTTTATAGCTATATAATAGACAAAATCTAATTAAATGGCCACTCACACCTGAATTCTTCCTATTTACCAAGTGGTTTCAAGCAAAACACAGACTAACGCAACTAAAAGAATGAGGAAGAAAAGTCTGTTCCATTAGTTTGGTTTCTTTACATGTGGCTCAGTTCATTCAGTCAATCCCAGCCACACTGAGACTCAATGTAGAAGAGCATCAAACCAAAGCCACCAGAGATTACAGAAACAGACTCATATTCAGGTTCCACAGTTTCCATGTTTTCAAAACAGCAAAACTGAAATAGATGCTAAAATAACAAAACAGCAAAGCCATTCAAAGAAAGCAAAATATCAAAGCTCGATCAACTTTTAGAGATTGACAAAACAACACAGAACAGAACGACTTCAGTGAGTCTAAGAATTTAAAATAGTTATTTAGGTGCAAGTCTTTCATTTATGGTCAAAATAACAAGTGGGGGGGAACGGGGACGGACAAAACATTACACTGTAGTAATCTTTAGACACAGTTTCACATGCTTAAAATTACTTTTCTACAACATAACATAACTTTAACATAAGTCATCTTCCCAAACATCTTTGCACTGCCCTTAGAGAAAACCATTTTTTGTCATTAGCTCACTAATACTTCAGTATCATATAAGTCCTGAGAGATTTTGGAAAAGGTCACGACTAAGATTAAATGTGTCACCTTTACTGGACACTCAGTTTACATTCTACCCAATAACGCTTTAATTATTTAAAACTTTATAAATAATCAAGGTGGAGTAGGGGGGAAGAGAAGTTAGTAAAATTACCACTGACTTTGGAATTAAGTTGTTCTGTCCATCTTAATTTTCTTTGAGGCAGTAGTAATTCAGCTGAAAGTAAACCTATAAAGAAATATACTGTAAATATATTAATTTCAACATTTAAACTATATCTTCAGAAACATTTAACCACTACAGGGGGAAGGGGGCAGCAATACATCTAACAATAACATGTAAAATTGGTTAGTTCACCACTATATTTTGTTTTGAATTCTTCCAAAAAAGTAGGAGGGGGTTGTTATGGTATACTTTCAAACCAATCAGACTCATTCATTCCCATTACAGAATAGGAAATTACTCTGAAGCGAATCTTAAAATATCAACACATTAAAAAGTCAGTTTGCATAGGCAGTAAATTAATTTTAGCAATAAATATCTGGCTTCCATAAGTGACAAAGAACAGTGGAAGGAAATAAAGAAAGCAATGCTACATTATCAGTACCTTCATGCTGCAAAAATGTCTAATACAAATGGAAAGACCGAGATGCACAAGCCATCCAGCAGACTTGTTCAGGAACAGCTCATTGTTGAGATTACAATATTAACATGAAGGATAAGTTACCTACAGATTCAATCTAGATGTACGTATTTTAATGTCCCAGAAAAATTACTCATACTTACAAATTTCTCTTTGTAGTAATACATGTATTCTTCAAATTCTTAAAAATATTCCATTAGTTATTAAAAATTGCAAGTAAAACATAGATTCTACGAGCTCATTTCAATGTTCTCCAAAATAAACCAAACATCCTCTAGGCAGTAAATTTTACTGGCTTAACCATTCTACTGATAGCATGTTTATTCAAGCGTTAACTGATTTATGAACACTATAACACTTACCTAATCCAAAAGGACTGCACAAGGTGTTAACACTGCATGACTATTTTTTCCAGTTTGTTTTCCTTGAGATAATATCCAGAGTTCTTATCAATACTACATTCGTAGCTGTTTGACATAGATTTGACCTCACAGAAATCAGCTACCCATCCTTCTTGCTTACAGATTCCACAAGGCTATTTCCAAAATTTGCCAAGTCTCTGCCTTAAGGTTTTTTTTATCTGACAGCTTCTTCTCTTGTCTATTCCATGTACATTTCACTATAAGAAGTATCAGCTACAGGTGAAATACACTTTTTACACCACAAACTGTGAAGCCAAAAATCCAAATTTCACATCTGAATTGAGGAACATTTCCTAGCTTCGAGTAACAGCTGGTTTTTGCAAATGCCTCTATCTGGATACCACCATATTGCTTATTAGCAAAAACATTTTCAACGCAAATATTACATAAAATACAAAAGAAAAAATATAAACAAATTTATATTAAACATATAATAATTTATAAATATTAAACACTTAGAGAATAGGTCTCACTGCAAAATGACAGAAAGCTATATAACAAAAACCTAAAAAATAAAGGGTAAAAATATCTGCCATTCATTAAACTTTTTAGCAACATCTACACAATGACTCTGTCTGCATTTATCCTGGAGCCAGTTAACAAAACGGGTTATGTCTATGATTCAGATAGAACTTTGCTTGGAAGAAAAAAAGAAACTACAAGCAAAACAGCTCTTTATTTTGGCAGCCAAAATATTCAGAACTTCATATATTTAGCTGTGTATCCATGCCATGTGGACAAAAGTGTCCAAAGATGAGGTGCTCTGCACTGCTAAAAAGAAAAAGCTCATGACTTCAAACTTCCAATTGACTTCTCAGATGCCTAATGATTGTTTCAGAAGCCTTTTCAGGAGGAAGTACTTGGACAAACAATCCCAGTATCAGTGTCCAATATTTGTCCCCTTTCACAAGAAGCAACTGGTGCAGGATGGTTCCCCCTTTTTTTTTTTCCTCCCTACCAGCTGAAGCAAAAGGCTCCAAATATCCAGGAGTCTCTTTGTAACCAAAATTGCCTATGGGGAAAAAGAACCACAACAATCAGTTTTCCCTTTTGAAATCTGAATTGGTATTAGACAAGTACATAAATCTGAATCTTAAAAAGCAAACACACATGCAACCAGGCAGCCAAACCCGAGTACAGAAGCCTCAGTTAAATATTCACTCATATCCTGGAGAAAGCAGCAGCTTATCAGTGAAAATGTTTTCCTGTCTCCAATTTCCAAGAATAAAAAAATAACCGGAAACGGGCATTTCTCATTTTATTGGTAAAGATAAATAGATCTGCAGGAGGCACCTGAGGGGGAAAGATGCTGTCCTGGGCCGGGGACACCGAGCTTAGGCACAGAACAAGTCCAGGGGAGCAGCGGGAACCACCTGGGGAACCCCTCAGCGCGGCCCTGGGGAAAGCCGGAAAGCCTCACCGCTTCGGAGCCGCCTGCCTGAAAAAAAGGCCCGCCTTCCTGGGAAGCCCGCGAGCAGACCCCCAGCTTCCCCGGCCTCAACCAGGCCTTTTGTTGCAGCGCAGCAGCAAGGCCGCGCTAGGCGCTCGCCCTGACTTCTAGGGAGGCCGTGGCCCGCGTTCAAGCACTCACCGGCCACACCACC
>NW_010204313.1:0-535 GCF_000695765.1 Mesitornis unicolor
CAGCAGCAGAGGACCAACCCACGGCTGATGTAATGACTGATATCCCCTCCTGCAGGTGGGGTGAGAGTCTTCTTTCCAGCAGGGAAGTCTCTTCCATCAAAAAAACAATTGGGCTTTAGAATCAGCTCTTCTTCTCCCATCCTTAGACAGGACAAGAACATGACAGGAAAGGATCTAATTTCTCAGAGGTGATGGAATGTTTTCAATTTAGTGAATACAATCATTTTGATTTGGTTTACTAGTCTGAGAGATATAAAGATATTTGTAACTTTTTTTATCCATACCATGTCTCTGCCTTTCCAAGCATGGGGTCTGGGATGCTTGGCACCAGGATTCAGTATGTCAAGGATGAGCTTACTTGAGATGCCACAGCTTGAGTGCCTTAGTGAGAAATGTGCAGCTTTGCTACCAGCCAGGGGCACAGACAGGATAATCTGGAGCCATTCATGTTGGAGGCAGAGCTGTGACACTGAGGGAATCCATTGCCAAGGCCTGGTGGCAGATCTCAGTACAGCTGATCCTCACTGACAACATC
>NW_010204314.1:0-7107 GCF_000695765.1 Mesitornis unicolor
CAACCGAGCGATTCTGTGATTCTGTGACCCACAAGGCCTTCACTGTTCACAAATAACAAGTCCAGCGGGGCACCTTCCCTAGTTAGTTGATTAACCAGTTGTGTCAGGAAGTTGTCTTCTACACACTCCAGGAACCTCCTAGACTGTTTCCTTTCTGCAGTATTGTATTTCCAGCAGATGTCTGGTAAGTTGAAGTCCCTCATAGGAACAAGGGCTAGGGATCATAAGACTTCTCCCAGTTGCTTGTAGTATATTTCATCTATCTCTTTTTCCTGGTTGGGTGGTCTATAACAGACTCCCACCATGATATCCGCCTTGATGGCCTTGCCCCTGATTTTTACCCATAAAGATTCAACCCTATCGTCACCATTATTGAGCTCAAGGCAATCAAAACACTCCCTAACATGCAAGGCTAACCCACCACCTCTCCTTCCTTGCATATCCCGCCCGAAGAGTTTATAGCCATCCATGACACCACTGCAGTTATGTGAGTTGTCCCACCACGTTTCTGTGACGGCAACTATATAGTAGTTTTCCTGCTGCACAATGACTTCTAATTTCTTCTGTTTGCTGTCCATGCTGTATGCAGTGGTATAGATGCACTTCAGTTTGGCTATTGATCCTGACACTCTTGAGGGGAGAACTCTTGTTTCCTAAGTGACTATTTGCTGTTGTTTCTAACTTATCAATAACCTTTGCATCTTTGCTGCCACTTGGATTACTACCCCCAGCTTCCTCTGAGGTGGCAACCAAAGGACCTCACTATCACCCTGTTCCCCACACATTGGCGTACCATCCCCAAGCATACTTTTAGTAAGCATGATTTCTTTCCCCCCCCCTTCAAATCTAGTTTAAAGCTCTTTCAATGAGTCCTGCTACTTCTTGGTAAGGATCCTTTTGCCCCTTGGAGACAGGTGCACCCTATCATTTGCCAGTAGGCCTGTTGTGTAGGTAAACCCATGATAAAAAAACCCAAAATATTGCTCCTCACACTAGGCTTGGAGCTGCATATTTATTTCCTAGTTCTTTCAGTTCCTTCACTCATTGTTCCCTGCTATAGGAGTGACACTACTTGTGCACCCAATTCCCTTACCATTTGTCCTAAGGCCCTGAAGTCCTTCTTAATTGTTCTTGTACTTCTTGATGAGATTTCATCACTGCCTGCTTGGAAAATCAATAATGGATAGTAATCTATGGGCTCTGCCAGAGCTGGAAGTTTTCTTTTCACATCTTTAACCCAGGCCCCAGGTAGGCAACAGACGTCCCTGAGAAATGGGTCCAGTCTGCATATTGGGCCTTTTGTTCCCTTCAGAAGGGAGTCCCCTATGACAATGACACTTGCCGAGAGCAAATGAATCTGAAATACAGATATTTGAACCCAAATACTTCATTATGCCTAAATGAGCTTTAGATAATAGTTTTCTTGTGCTGAGAGAACTTTAATAGTAGCATAAATAGCTAAGATATTTTTATGTTGAGTGCAAATTTCTCAGAACATGGGATGCGACAGGAAGAGTAGAGAAAAGCACTGGGATGAATTTTGAGAAGAAACAGAAAGAGGTTGTAACAGGCTGAATAGTTAAAGATATATGAAACCTGTTACTTTGTTTACATCATCCCATTAGTTCCCATGTGTACTTTTTCTGCTAAATCGCTCTGCCTACCTTTCCTTCCCTTGGCATAAAAATTGTCTTCATTTTTCACACATTAGTTGCCTGAGGAGGTCACGTTACATTTCTTAACATGCTTCCATCCAGATTTTTAGCAAGATACACAGACTAGTCTTGTAGGACTGTGCTTGGTTTTTTCTTTTTTTTGTTTCTTTTAGTTGATTTTCTGTTGTTGGTTTTGTTTTCTTGTGGAGCTTTTTTTTTCTTTAGTATTCATTTGTACAGCCTTTTGTGCTTATTTGGAATAATATTTAGGCTGCTTCATTTATAACAGCTTAGAATGAGAGTTGCATATTCATTCCCACATTTAGCATAGTCTGGTTAGAGATTCACCTATAGTAAGAAATAATTTCAGTCTAGCAAAGAATTTGTAGAGCTTAGAACTTAACTATTTACATTGTTAATGATGTACATGCACATGGTTCTATAGGTGCTGAGTAGACCATAGATGCACTACAGACCTGAATCTCAGTTACTTCTTCATATAGATTTGGTTTTTTCTAAAAATATTTCAATGTAGTAATTTTTAATGGATCTGTTTTCTTCAGTTTGTTGATCACCAGACTAATTCTAATTGAAAGCTCTATATTAGGCTCCTAAGATCCAGTATATTGGTCCATAAGCAAAACAAATACATTAGATCAAGATCTTATTTATGCTTCATTTAGAAACAAATTCTGCCATATTTATTCAGTGTTACTAGTAAGTAAGAGTTAGAGTAGTTTAATGGTTTTCCTTGAAAAGGCACTGTGCAGCCTATGAAAGGGAAGCTTATTTGGATGATAAATTAGAACTGTCTGGTTGGAAACACGTAATAGATCAGCCATCCTCAGTGAGGTTTGCTAAGTTTTCTTTGTCTGTTTGTTTGTTTTTGTCTAAATGCTAAGCATCTGCCTGTTCTTCTGCTTTCCTCTTTTTTTGTAGCAATGTTGTTAAAAATGAGCAGGATATGTGCATCAAGCATGCATGGCACTGTTAGTTCACTTCAGGAACTCTGAGATTACCACTTTACCAACAGAAATGTCAACATGAATCAACATAATGTCACACAGCAGTTACAGTTAGCCGCTCTGCACTTACTGTGCATTGCCTATTGCTTTGTTTTTTGCCTGCTTGACAAGGAAGATTTGTGACAACTCATCAGAAGAGAAGTTTCAAATCATACGATTAAAAAATCCACCAAAAGAAATTGAAAAAAGATCAGGCCAAAGAAGATAGAAAAAAGAGAAGAAAATAATTCTTATGTTGTTCATATATCACTACTACTTTACATTATTATGTCTTCAGAGATTAAGCATTATTAATAATTTATCATGTCATCAGTTTTTACTACGTCATATGCCATCAGTATTCTCAGACCCCAGTTTCTGCATGCTTTTGCTTTTCCTAAAATAAACTGACTCAGTAGGGTCAATATAATGACTTAGATGTCAGTGGTCTTGTGCAGGAAATACAGAAAGAATGATTGCTATGGAAATCTTCAAGAGAAGATTAAGCCTTTGTAATTCTGAAACTAGAAGACAGCTACACAGATACAAAGAGCACGTTTTCATGAGGGCTTCCATCCAGGATAATAGCAGAGCAAGCTGCAGGGGGAGAAAGATCCTTCTTGAAATTGGGATGAAACTAGTCTTTCAAGCTTCTCAAAAAATGTGTAAAGGAACCAATCTAGAATAGCCCGTCTTCATGATTCAGTTTATTCTTTCATGGAAAGGTCCCATTTAAAATCCCTCCTTGTGATACTTTCACAAACCAACTAAGTAACTTGGTTTTGTAGGAAAGTCTTTTGCCCCTTATTGATACTGTCCACCTCTGTACTAATAATTACACAACTGCTACACAGGAATTTATAAGGTAAGTGTGCCATAGCATACTAATAATTTTCTCCATATCTGTTCAAATTCTTACCTGCTAAATGAGTCCTGTACTTGAGAAATAATTTCTTAAAACATTTTATCTGAAATTCCACATTCCATTCAATAGCTTCAGGAGTGCATTTGGTTTTGACCAGAAACTGTTGGGTTAAAAACACATCCTTATGCAGGAGCATCTTTGCATCCCTAAATTCTTTGTGATGAATCTTGATAGATTTACTCTGATCTCAGGACACATCAACATTAGCAGTAATGTTCACTCACATACATAGGCCTAGAAACATGACGGGTGCATTTAAAAATATGAATAATACAGCTAAATACATTGGTTACTGGAACATCTTTGCTTTGCCTCCCAGTCCTATTAAACTTGCCTTCATATTCTAGACTATAATAATTTACTGCTTTCTTTCACTTTGAGGGGTGGAGGGAGGCATTCATCTCGCAACTTCTAATTTTAGGGAAAATTAAGTTTTACTGGTACTTCCACTAAAATTATGCAGCTTTGGTTACATTTTGCCATCTGCAATTGGATTAATCTTCTCCAAACTAATGAAGTGTAATTTGTAAATGAACTGTTTGTTCCTCTGAAAAGATTGCTCCAGTCATCTCCAAATGGATGCATTGTTAATCAGGGATGTCAAAGTCTAGCCTTTTTTAATTAGATTGGCTTTCTGGGGTTGTCACTGGACTTGGCTCTTTGACAAAGACTAGAGAAGGCAGGAAAGACTTCTGTTTCTGTTTTTCCTCAAAGCTACAGTGAAACAGAGGTACGTGCTACTGTAGGTCTTCCATCTATCATTTGACAGTGTAAAAAGCGTCCCAGAGTTCAGATCTCCTTATACGACATTTTCATGTTACTCAATCATCATGAGAGAAGTGAACGCTAAGAATAATTGCTTTATGATTATAAAAATATCAAATACAAAAATTGCACAGTACACTTTGCACAGTAATGATAACATGATATACAGCCCTAGGACTGTTAGCCCTGAAGAGATTTATATTACCCTTTTTTTAGTCATCTCTTTCTAATATTTCTTCTTTTAGTGGCTTCTAATTCCAGAAATCTGTTTTTTATGGTTCTTTCAGGTTTCTTAATATATCCTCATTCTTCTCAGAAAATAGTCTTCTCATGGTCTTTGATATGCTTCTCTGTGTGTGTTTTGGGTTTGCAGAAGGGAGAAGGCTGGATTTTTTTACATAACAGCAGTGGCTAATCTTGTTCTGAACACACATACGCTCCTGACAATAAAGCTGAGCTGGTTTATACACTTATACAATAGTATCTATCTAAAGGGTTGAGCTGAGTTAACAGTTGTGCTTTGTGAGATTGCAAATGCATGCAGAATACGTAGTTCAGGATGGCAAAACTAGTATTCACATCAGTTCCTTATTTCTTATTTTTCTCATGCTTCTGAACTTTGAGAATGAAATGCTTTACTGCAAACTTTGTTGTTTGTATCTCGATTAATAACAGAGTGTAGAAGCTCCAGAGCAGCATTGCAGACTTCTGGATTTATTCTTGACTGAATAAACAAGTTTTCCAAATGAGGTCCAAGATTTGTAATGTTTTTCTCTTTTACTAAGTTGCAATAGCACTTGTTTTCCTCTCCACAGATTTGAAAACAACTAGATTAATTCTTTATGTAACAACTTTCTCCTTTTGTTAGCTTCTTAATTGCTAACAAGTAAGCTATAGTATTCTCATCTCTACCCTTCCAGTCTTTGCATATATTTCCAGTGCATGTTTTTCTTCATGTATAGATAGTTCTAGTGTTATTTTGGCATAGTTAGTTTTTAACTTCCAAAGTCACATGTCACTGATCTTTTTTTTTCCCCCCCTCTGATTCAGTTATTTTTGCAAGATCCAATAAGGAATCATAGAATCATAAAACCATAGAGTGTTTTGAGTTGGATGAACAGTAACTCTTAAAATCAAATATGTATTTCAAATATGTGAGCAACTAAGCTTACAGTTCACTTTTCATGTTTATTCATGTTTAAATGGTTTGAGAGCTCAGAAGTTTGCAGAAAGCAAACAAAAAGCACCACAAACATGCCATAGTGAAAATTAGTTTTGCATTTGAACAGCCATTAACAAAAAATGTTCCACGACCATTCACTTTGCTCGGTGTCCTGCAGCAGTCCCCTGCAATGCTAAATCTGAACATCACATTCCAGCCGAGCCAACCTAACTTTCATGATGGATATCTGATTTCAGAGCTTGCAGCTGTCCTGCCAGTTGTGACTCTCACATCTCTACCTGAAATTCTGCTAGTGTCTAGATACTGTAAGAATCACCTTTGTATTAATGTGCATGCAATAACTTCTTTGTCAGCAGATAGTTGTTCTGGCCCAGGATCAAATAAAGACACTGTCTAAATCAGTAACAGGTTGGATTTTTTTGCTGCCTTTACCTCCAGTTCAGTCTGGTGTCAAAGGGGATGGAGTGAGTTATTACCTTTGTCCTCCTTTGATTTCACATGGCATAGCTTATTTCCTTCTTGTGCCCAAAGGCAGCTATTCTTAAGAAACAAGGGTCTACCTTTTCCCACTTCCCAGTTTGTGCTGTCTCCAGCCATCTTCATCTGCCAAAGTACATTAGGCAAGCATTCCTTTTGTTCCCTGCCACTTGCAAAACTTAAATAAAATTTCTAAAAAAAGTTAAATAATATTTGTAAGATGGGATGGGCAAAAGATATTAAGCAAGAGCTGTGATATTAGTCTGAGCAGCTAAGATTTATGAAGACCTCAATTCAGAACTATTTTGCTAGACTGCGATCACATCCAGGGGCCAGCTGATGTGTAGAGGGATTTTCACATGGGACCATTTACTGCAAATGAAGGAATAAGTGAGACTTTGGGGGAATGTAAAAGCTTAGCCCCTGGAATTGAATTTAGATGTGACTGTTCTAGTCTCTGTGATTGATCAGGCTTGTGCAATGCCTCAGCTTTTCATTAACATCGCTGGGTAGATTCATGGACTCTGCCACTTCAGCAGAGGGAAGTCCACTCAAATTCTTCTTCCATTCTCCTTTCCTTATTTCCCCTGGAGCTCAAGGCTCAGCAGTCAAAGTACACATCAACCAACGGGAACTGAAACTTTTTCTGTCTCAGTGAGTGGACTCTGAAAAAGCCCTGCTTATATGGATCATTTGTATTGCTATTTGTCATTGCTATTTATCTTACAAAAAGAAGAAAAATTCGTCACCCACATTAGTCCTGCCATCCTTTAGGACACTATCTCTCATGTCTGTGCAGACTGGAGTCCCTATTGTATGTTTATCCTATACCTATTCATGATTTCTGTGGTGCATGTTTCTCTTTCAAATACATATAAATGCTCTTTTCATAGGCTGAGAAAGCTAGCTTAGGTCAACGGTGATACTCAGTTATGGAAGGGACTATGAGTCATTTATTTCCCAGTAAGCCAAAGGATTATTACGCTTACTAGACCATTGAAGGTCTTTCAGAATTTATTGCTAGAGCTTCCCTTGGGTCTTATGAAAACTTTAATCATGACAGTATCTTGAATCACACAGAATCACAGAATCACAGAA
>NW_010204315.1:0-364 GCF_000695765.1 Mesitornis unicolor
CACCACCGCCTGCCCAAAGCTGCCGGTTTAGGGCCAAACAGAGCCTTGGTGAAACACCGAGCGCTGGCAACCACGCCACAAACATCTGCTCTTCCAACGGCAGCGTGATTCACAGGCTATTAATTGGGGCTTGGCAATTGGGAAGTGTTTGCATCCCCTGGCTCCGCTCAGAGCCACAACTCGCTGCCGATGAGGGCCGGGTGCCGGGGAAGGAGCCAAACCCGGCCATGCACCGGCCGCAGAGGAGCTGTGCCAAAACGGGCACGTGGGGCACGGAGCCCAGCTCCAGCACCCGCTGCACAGCCCCGCCAGAGCAACAAAGGACCAGGAAACAGCAGCAGCAACGCTCGGTGCTTGCCAGGAG
>NW_010204315.1:710-1143 GCF_000695765.1 Mesitornis unicolor
ACCATGTCATGGCTCCTTCCCGCTCCAGCATTTGGGGAGGAGTGAGCCGAGGTAGGGAGGGGGGAACATGGAAAATCTAATTAGGATTGAGGACAGGTTGTAGAGGAGCTGCGGGAGCACAGCTGCTCGCGGGAGGGGGACACCGGGCGCCCGCAGCACCCCCGGCCCCGCGGAAACAGGGAAAGAACAAATTAATTCTCCTTAATCTGATGGGCGCTTGCTCTGCTGCCACGTGCCGCGGCTGGCAGGGAGCAGCCCGGGCTCCCCACGGCTCGGCTGCCGTGCCCATGGTGGCCTTGCCCCCTTGTCCCCCCATGGCTGGCACCGCACGGCCCCAGGGATGAGCTGTGGGGCAGGGGGGACAGAAGGAGCTCAATCCTGCCTTTGGGGTGCTGAGCTCAGAGCCTGGCCCTCTCCTCGGCTCCCATGGTGG
>NW_010204315.1:1861-3557 GCF_000695765.1 Mesitornis unicolor
TCGCTTGGTCCCTGCCAGGCTCTGGGCTTCAACAGGCTATTTCGGGAAGTCCAGTTGGATGGGCAGAAGGAGCGCAAGCCACGCGTTCAGCGCCTAAGCCACATCCCTGCTCCTCGCGCCGCCACTCGGGTCCAGATTTTACCATCACCCGTGATGGCAATAAGGGCCAAGAGTCACCTTTGGCTCCAGATCCAAATTTCTGGCTGGGTGGGATCCAGGGTTTCGGGTCAGCTTGTGGGAGAGACACGAGCATCTGCAAAACCTGGATCTGGAGCCCCAACCCAGCCGCAGCAGCACCACCTGGGCACCAGACCCCAGCGTGGGGTCCGATCCTGCCCTGGCAGGGGGCAGAGCCGTGGGGACACACACACAGTGCAGCCACCAGCCCCGGGGGGTTCTGCGTGGGCGCTGTGACCCACAGGTCCCACATGGCCCTTCCTCCCAGGTGGTGATGGGAGGATGAAGGAAGGGTCCCCCACAGGACCCCCATCCAGGACTCCCCACCACCCTCCATACCCTCCCCATGCCTTGCCCAGCTACTGGGGGCCAGGAGGGCTGGGAGCTGCCCCTGCAGCCCCCACAGCACAAGCCCTGGCACTCAGGAGGGAGATTTGGGCAGCGAGGGCTCGGCACCAACTCGCCCAGGATGAATGGGGATGCCACAGTTGTGTCACCCCTCGCAGCAGGGATGCCCAAAGCCAGTCCTGGTGCTGAGGCTCAGTGGGGTAACAACACCCCAGGCAGCCCCAAACACGGCTCCTGCCTGCGTCACCCCGTGCCGATGCTCTCGCCGCCCCCGCAGCCAGGAGCAGCCCCCAGCTCAGATGCTCCACGGTCACTTTGATGGCTATTTTTTCCCTCTCGGCCCTGCCGGCGCTTGAATAACGCTTTGAAAGGGCTGACGTGCCTCCTTCCAGCCTCCCGAGTGCGGCCGTGACATCTCCCGGTGGCCGTCCCCCCACTCCATCCCCCGTGAGAGGGGTCCTCGAGGGCTGGGAGCCCTGGACACGTGCGAGAGGAGCACGGGGGCGAGGAATCCAGATAGATGGGAAACGACATCCATTTCCTAAAGGAGAATCTGCGCTGCTGGCCGGATCCTGCCCGAATTACACCAAGGGAGGCCTTGTGCTCCCAGCCCAGACTCCCATGGGTGCAGCCAGCACCCAACAGCCTGGCTTTGTCCCCCACTGGTGCGGGAAGCAGGCAGGGACCCGTGCGAGCAGCGCAGCCCTGCACCCCACAAGGGAGGTGACGTGCAGGGCTGGGTGTCACGGGATGGAGAGACACGAGCGGTCCCAGCGCCAACTCGCTCTGCAGGTTGGGCACAGACTGGAGGGACCAGACCGGCTCCTCCAACAAAACCCAACCGACTGGGGCGAGGGAGGTGATGAGAGGAGAGAGACACCCAGATTTGGGCCCCCAAAAAGCGCTCCCTGCCTGCCAGGGCTGTACCACGGAGCCTGGATGCACAGCGAGAGCCACAGCTCGGCTTGCACTCCCTGCCAGCGCCCAGCACCCATCGGCAGCCCTGGACCCCCCAGATATGGCTCCTGCACCCAGTGCAGGCTGGCGAGGGGGGGACCCCCGTGCTGGGGAGGGGTCCTGGGCCTGCCCATCCCTGGTTTGAGCCCTCTGCAGAGGGGAACGCCAGGATGGATGGCGTCGCCTTCTGGGGGGAGGCTGAGAGCTGCAGCCC
>NW_010204316.1:0-1362 GCF_000695765.1 Mesitornis unicolor
TACTGGTTTCCCCCATTTTAAACTGGTTTCAAACCATTCAAACCAGTTCAACTCCCAATTCCATACTGGTTTCACCCCTTTTAAACTGGTTTAATCCCAGTCTTTACTGGTTTGCCCCATTTTAAACTGGTTTCACCCCATTCAAACCAGTTTAACTCCCAAGTCTTACTGGTTTCACCCCTTTTAAACTGGTTCCGCTCCCAATCTATACTGGTTTCCCCCATTTTAAACTGGTTTAACTCCATTTAAACTGGTTTGACTCCCAATTCTTACTGGTTTCACCCCTTTTAAACTGGTTTCACCTCACTTAAACCAGTTCAACTCCCATTCCATACTGGTTTCCCCCATTTTAAACTGGTTTCACCCCATTTAAACCAGTTAAACTCCCAATTCCATGCTGTATTCTAACTGGTTTAACTCCCATTCCATACTGGTTTCCCCCATTTTAAACTGGTTTCAAACCATTCAAACCAGTTCAACTCCCAATTCCATACTGGTTTCACCCCTTTTAAACTGGTTTAATCCCAGTCTTTACTGGTTTGCCCCATTTTAAACTGGTTTCACCCCATTCAAACCAGTTTAACTCCCAAGTCTTACTGGTTTCACCCCTTTTAAACTGGTTCCGCTCCCAATCTATACTGGTTTCCCCCATTTTAAACTGGTTTCAAACCATTCAAACCAGTTCAACTCCCAATTCCATACTGGTTTCACCCCTTTTAAACTGGTTTAATCCCAGTCTTTACTGGTTTGCCCCATTTTAAACTGGTTTCACCCCATTCAAACCAGTTAAACTCGCAATCTATACTGGTTTCATGCCTTTTAAACTGGTTTCACCCCAATTCAAACTGGTTTGACCCCTTTTAAACTGGTTTAACTCCATTTAAACTGGTTTGACTCCCAATTCTTACTGGTTTCACCCCTTTTAAACTGGTTTAACTCCCATTCCATACTGGTTTCACCCCATTCAAACCAGTTAAACTCGCAATCTATACTGGTTTCATGCCTTTTAAACTGGTTTCACCCCAATTCAAACTGGTTTGACCCCTTTTAAACTGGTTTAACTCCATTTAAACTGGTTTGACTCCCAATTCTTACTGGTTTCACCCCTTTTAAACTGGTTTAACTCCCATTCCATACTGGTTTCACCCCATTCAAACCAGTTTGACTCCCAATTATTACTGCTTTCACCCCTTTTAAACTGGTTTAACCCCTTTTAAACTGGTTTTGCCCCAGTCTTTACTAGTTTCCCCCATTTTAGACTGGTTTCATCCCATTTAAACCAGTTCAACTCCCAGTTCTTACTGGTTTTACCCCTTTTAAACTGGTTTCAACCCATTTAAACCAGTTAAACCCCTATTCCAT
>NW_010204317.1:0-1063 GCF_000695765.1 Mesitornis unicolor
ATGGGGGCAGCTCGGCCTCCAGCGCTGCCAGCTCGGCCTCGAGGCGGGCGCTGGCGTGGCTCAGGAACTCCTCGCACAGCTCCTCAGGAGGCTCTTCCAGCTGCAGCAGCATCTCCACACACTCGGTGAGCTCCTTGGGGTCCAAGGTGTCATCCCTGGATTGGGAGGGAACAAGAGGGTTCCTTGGAGACGGTGGGAGGTTCCAAGGTTAACAGTGGCGCAGCAAGAAAACAGGGAATAAGCAATAAAACTCATCAGTAGGCTTCAGAGTAAACAGTAATTAGTTACAAAACAAAGGGGGGGGGAAAATACTCAACAGCATCGGCATGTTGAAAAGTTAACAGCCACTACAGCAATAAAAAACTCACTACAGATCATCAGTAGGTTCCAGAATGATCCCTTCACCATAAATGCAGGAGAAAAAAACCCAACCCATGTAATGTAACTTTTTAAAAGCTCTCTGCGGTTTTCAGAATTATCCTCCTTACGCCACGAACGTTTTACACAAGGGATGATTCTGGGGTTGCCATCAATATGTTCCAGGGTGAATGTTCCCCTCCCTGGGATGTTTCTTGGGGGCTGCTATCATTAGGCTTCAGATTTAATACCCCACGCTCCTTGAAAAGGTGTCTGCTGCAGCTGTTATCAGTAGGTTTCAGAGTTAACACACCACAACCACTATCACCAACCCCACAAGAAGGCCGTTTACTGGAATGGCTCTCTTAGTCTCACTCCTGCTGGCTGTTTCCCAGAGCTGTCATCAGTAGGCTCCAGAGTGAACATCCCCCAAACCCCTTTTACCCAGTGCTGTCATCAGTAGGCTCCAGAGTGAACATCCCCCAAACCCCTTTTACCCAGAGCTGTCATCAGTAGGCTCCAGAGTGAACATCCCCCAAACCCCTTTTACCCAGTGCTGTCATCAGTAGGCTCCAGAGTGAACGCACCGGAGGCGTGCGCGGAGGCGCTGGGCCAGGTCGGCCATGATGGCGTGGCTCTCGTCCTCGATGGCGCGGAAGGAGGGCAGGTGGCGGTAGTGGCGAAGCACGGCACGGGCGCGGGTGTG
>NW_010204318.1:0-3158 GCF_000695765.1 Mesitornis unicolor
AGCAAACTCCCCAATTTATAGTGAATGAGACGTTTATGGTATGAATAGTATAAACTGATCAGCCTGGGATTACCTTTGGGTTGACTCTCCTAGGTTTCCGCTCCTCCCAGCCTCTGAACATGTTTATCTCAAGACCACAGAAGACCCTGAGCACTCTGGCAACCTGTATAACAGTATTAGCTGAAACCTATAGCAAAGTTTTATCACTTTGTTCCCATGAAATAGAGTGTTGTAGTCCTTACAAACAGAAAACTGACTCTAAAATACTGTCCTACTAAACCTGGACATTAGGAGATCAATAATATTCCCTAAAGTAACTAAGACCCCAATGAGCTTTCCTAACAATAATACAGGAAAAGAAGAATCTGGAAAGGAAAGGCCAGCAATTCAACCTGAATCCTATTTGAAGACATAGAACTACAGGTAGAGAGCATTTTAAACTTACACTGACAATTTTGCTTAGATAAAAGGAAATTGTGAGAGGAAATTTTTTATATAAAACTCTTTACTGACATACTCTTTCAGCCACACATTCTTGTTCCCATGTATAAGTCAATGGTTTGAACATATGCTTTTCAAATTGCAGGACTGTAATTTCAATACTTTTTATTATTTGTGGCTATGCATTTTAGCATTTTAACTGAAATATACTCAGTATTGTATTTTAATACTAATATTTGATGCTTTTCTAAAGACTAGTAGTGTGAGCAAAAGAGGGAAGAGAACTGCAATGGATTAGAAACTCAGGTCACATTAGCATAGCTACACGGAATATGGTCATTGAACAATATTAACAAACAGCAAAACTGACATCCCCCCAAAAAAAGTCCTCTCTTCTTTATATTACTTTTTTCGTATTGGAAGACACTACTGAACATTTAAAAAAAAAAAAAAAGAAAAAGAGGGGGAAAAACGATAAGCCAGTCTGTCAGACAGAGAAGTGCCATAGCTCAGGTTTAGCAAGTTGCTTGGCAGCCACCCAAGGACCTTTGTAACTGGGGCATAAAATGGGCCAAATGCTACTGGCACTGTCAAGAGATGTGGCTGAAAGAAACAATGCAAAGGACCAAAGCATACAGTATCTGAAGGAACCTGAGGAAAGGGTAATACTGAAAGATAATGTAGTAAGGGAGACCTTGGTGTTTCCTTCACAAACAGTAGTCATAAATCAAGATGCTTTTCAAGCAGAAAAAAACATGTTACAAGTAGAATCAGCTCAGCAAGCACAAAACAGATTTGAACTTTTTTATATTTACATGCTACTGATTAGCATGACAAGCATGAAATCTACATTTGCAAAAGATAATAAAGAGGCAAATAGTGGAATAATACAATTCAATACAATACAATACAATTTCACATAGAATATTATATGAAGAAAAACATGTCAGTGTGATGACGCAACCCCCCTGTTAGGCTGTGTTGAAATACCAACATCAGCTAACATTGTTCTCATTGAAGGCACCACAATTCTATATCAGGCGTTATAAGCTAAAAACAACATGGCATTGTCTGGTCTTGCTTACTAAGGCAGCGAGTTGAAATGATCTGGTACCTTATGGTCCTGGTACCACGTGCAGCGAGTTAGGATGATTAGGCACCCCTTAATCGCACCCGGATTTCCTGTTGCCTGGAAACATACCTGAGACCCATCCTGCCCCAAAGGTTGCCAAGATCATCCGATAAGAATTGTAGCCACAAGAGTTCTGACAGAAGTCAATTATCTCGGAACCCAATAAATATGGGACCCAAAAGGGAGAACTTTTGAGATAGCCTGGATCATAGCAGGCTGTGGCCAGTATCTCCCCTGAGGTGGGATGCCTCTCAGACACCAAGCCCTCAAGGTCATCTGCTGACTTAGCTGATGAAAAGCCAAGGCGAAGCCAGCCCTCCTTGATACTCAATTATTGCCCGTTGAGGAAAAATGCCGATGCATTGTATTTACTCTAAAACTTCAGAAGAGGGAAATTTTACCTATAAGATAGCTTCTTTATCCATTGCTCTACTTATATGCATTTGTCTTTTACTTATATGCATCTGCTCATACAAGAGTGGATATCTATACTTTTGGTACCAAATATGTTTTATTTGCATGCTTTGTGTACACACACACACACACACATTTAGGATACCTTAATGTAAGTTAGCTTGAATCTTGTCATTCTTTGATCTGTAACCAAGTTACTGTCTTATTATCTATTTTTCTGAATCACCTTAAGTATAAAAATTGGTTATTGATTAAGCATTACTAAAATCACCTTGCATTTTCAATAAATCTTGAATTGTTGCTAAATCATAACCGTGTATATCACTCCATCCGCAACAGTCAGCTATGCGGTAAAACGTACAGAGGATGCGTGACTGAGGCCTTGAAAATTCCCCATGGGCAGGAATTTAAAAACCTCTAGCAAAACACATTTCCAAAAAAGCCACAAATCAAATCCACAAAAAGCTATCACAATAGGGTAGTTATTAAAATTTCTATATTAGTAACACAATGCACTTATAAAGAGTGTTGTAAATAGTATTATCCTGATCTGTAGTTTTGAGTCAACAGAACTATTTTTATTTACATTCATATATATATGCAAATATATTTAAATTTAAATATATATCCACATATTTACATTTAAATGTATATTTAAATTAGCTTGGGCTCTGACTCCTCTCATCATCAAAATTCTTCATACTGAATTAACCTTGGCAGATGATTGTGAGCTGAAATCCTCCCAAACTCCAAGATATTTGACTAGGAGAGAAGGAAGGAACAAGATTTTTTTCTTAAACAGTCAGAAAAGTTGTTTGTTCAACAGCTCACATGGGAAGAATAATCTGATCAGAGTTGAAAACCAGCAAGGAAAATATCAGCCACCTATACCTTTTCTGGACTGTTATAACTGTACAGAGTCCATCAGAATATGTAAATAAAATATGTCACAGGATCCAAGGAAATGTCAGCTAATTGAACAATTCTTCATTCTGCCCAAGATCTATAAGAAAGTTGCTACTGCTGTAAGTAAGCCTGTTACATGCAAGTACAGTGGGATATTGCCCCAAGCCTTCTGTTAGACTGAGTTATACATCTACAGGACATCATGTTGTTGAAGAAAACTAACATTTCTCCCAAACAATCATAGAATCATAGAATGGTTTGGGTT
>NW_010204319.1:0-269 GCF_000695765.1 Mesitornis unicolor
TTGTTTTCCTGCGTGTTTGCTACGCTCGGCTTAATCACGCCAAATGCGTGTGCTATAGGCGAGAGGAGTATGTTTAGTCTATGGCTGGAAAGCCTAATTTAATCTGCTAAAGCTCGGTACTAGACAGCAAGGGTGTGGAGGCTTTTTTTTTTCCTCCCTCTTTCTTTGTCTCGTAACGTGCGATGACGTAGAATTGACACGGAGGACTTTTGACGGAGGGTCCGTGTTATCTCGACGCTCCGGAGGTCCCTGAGCCACCCCCGCCGCCC
>NW_010204320.1:0-835 GCF_000695765.1 Mesitornis unicolor
TAGAGCACTGCTATCTGGGGAGTTTTTTATTTAATATTTTCAGTTTGGAGGGAAAGCTTTCACTGTTTTAGGCTTTAACCTCTCTTCTTTTTAATCAGAAAAGAGGTTCAAAAAAGAGTATTCACAATCTCTACAGCTCTACTTCTAAATCTGATAGTGAATTCCAGACATTTTTGTAAGAAATGCTATTAAGATTTGCAACTAAGAATCTTCAAGGATGATAAATATTCTTTTAAAGGGCCTACATATCCATTTACTGCATAGCTCTGTCCTAAAAGTGAAAGTCACACTTGGAGCAGCGAAGGGTGGGCTAAGAAAATGCAAATTAGAATGACTTTATTGGCTCAAATTAATTCAGTCCTCTTGTTATTAAGTGGTGCAACTGCAGTAGGCATGCATTAACTGGGAAAAAATACAACAAACTCTTTTGTGAGACTGTCTAACACAGGAACTTTATTTTTATGAGCACTGTCCTTGTGAATGTATGTTTAGTATAAGAATTTTATCACATACTCAGTAAAAAGTGTGCACCTCCCACAGCACTGGAAATCAAGTTATTCAAGAAGCAATTTGCCAGCACTAGTATCTGAACAGCCAGCTCCTTTCCTTCTGAAATTGAAGATCTCCGGAAGAGGCACTACCAGATTGTGAAGATAAGACCCCAGGGTCTGTTCAGAGCCCAGAGTGACTCTGGAGTCCACAGTGCTTAGGCTGAAGGAGGAGAATGAGAAGTCCACTTCTATGGCACCCCCATTGAAGCCAGAGTTGTGACAAGTCCTCTCTTCTCTCCAGGTGCTGACCTGCCTGAAAGCCAATCACCTTTTCTGCTCTTCCA
>NW_010204321.1:0-1545 GCF_000695765.1 Mesitornis unicolor
CCTTTAACTCACCTGAGAGCGAAGCCCGAGCTTGCTTTCCCCTCCGTCTCGAAGGTCCACAGCTTGGGCGTTATTTTATGTAACGAAGCCCGTGGTATTGCTGGTATGCCCTAATCTCATCCCTGTGAGTTGGCAGAGGCTTAACACAACCGTGTAGCGTGGCGAGAGCAGCCCACAGTATTTGTCAGGGCATCATCTAATGTAACTGATCGGATATCAAAGATAATTTAATGAGCAGAATGCACTGTGTCATGCTCCAGTATAAAACACTTGCTCTTTTTCAGGCTTCTCTGCGCAACAGGCTGAACAGTTTCAGTCATTCAGTTATGCCAGCTGAAACGTTAACTTCTCGTTTAAAGTAAGCGTGATCTTTATGTGGTTGCCACTTGAGGGTAACGTGTTGAAATCATGCAACATGTAACCTGCAAAATAAATCAGAACCTGATGTTATCTTTCAGACACTTTAAAATGTTTTGAAGGATGGTGATTAAAAGGTTGGTTAGCCTTTGGCCTAAGGTCGCTTAACCAAGTAGCTTTTTAAGCATCATTGAGGGGAGGGTTAATTGTTGTTATTACGCATATGTTTTCGTAGTAAGAATTAGAGAGAAGCAGACACAGGTGTTTTAGGAATTTGGCCGATTTTTATTGCTGGCAACTTAAATGAGAGGTCAGAATTTCTGTAGGAAATATACTGGGGGATTGTTTTAGTGGGAAAGGTTTCTTGTCGAGACACCAGTGCTCAGTGACAGTACTTTGTAGAGGCGTGAATAGCGCAGAGACCTCATTCCGTGCTTTGTAGCCAGTAGTTTACCTGAGCAAAGAAAGAACCACTCTGCTTGGTGCGAGTATTAACTGGTAAGAGAAACCTACAGCAAAGGCATAAAGCCATTGAACATCCTTGCCATTTTTTTTTAAATAATGAGAGCGGCAGAAGAGCTTTTTGAAGGACAAAGGCTTTAGGTTCCTTTAGCATTAGGAGGAATTATTTGGGAGTAAATAGAAGCCTCTGTCTGACTGTTGGGCTGATAGCTTGGTGTAAATACGGGAGCGCGCTGGTTTGGATTCCCATGACGTGCACGTCCATCCTGTGTGGTTTGCGAAGCCTGATTAAATGATGTTTTAAAATAAAAGCTTTTTAAGGATATTTGGCACTTCATAACAAGTGCTTGAAAGCTGTAACTGGCTTGAAAGTCAAGCCAAAAGTTTTCTGAAAGTTGCAGATTTTAAGGTTTAGACCTTGCTGTAATAATTATATGATTATATAAGTTTTTTTTTTAATCCTTCTGGTTTTGAGCTTATGTTTTTGGTTTGTTTTTTTTTTTACTTTTTTGGACTGTTTTGACTGATGCATTTTTCTGATTTGTTGCTGGCTTTGAAGCACGCTGCACTGATAACCCATCTCTAACAAAAGTATAGTAAAACGTAATTTTACGGTAAGAAGAGCAGACTGGATTGTACCATTCCCTTCATTGTGAGAGGGCTTTTTTTGGAACTACAGAATTATTTTTTTCTTACCCTGAAAAACTTTGCCCTGTCAGAAAAGAA
>NW_010204321.1:1562-25152 GCF_000695765.1 Mesitornis unicolor
AGGGATGTGAATGTTGCTGGAGGCGATAAGCTGAACTGTTGCCTGGTTTTGGTTTCTGTCCTTGGTTTGGCCACGCTCTGCTTCAGGGGAAGTCTCTGGCTCAAAAAAAATGTTGGATGTGAGTCTTACTGCTAACATTATATGCTAACATTATTCGTACTTTAACTATTAAACGTTTTTTTAATGAATTGAAGTGTGTTCATATATAAGAAGTTACAATAATAACATATCATAACAGGCTGCACATCCCACTCTTGGCACTAAAACGATAATAAAATCTGTCTTTGTTCCAGAATGTACAGAAAAGCTCGTCCTTCTAGTAGGAATATATTATTCTGAGCATAGTCCTTATAAAATACGTAGGTGCAACGCGTTGTTTATCAGTTTAAAAAAAACCAACCTTTTTTTTCTTCTCCCTCCTGCATGATGATCAGTTTTTGGCATCTGGCCGCTTGCTTACACAGCGGTGCTGAAGTGGAACCTCCTCCGAAGTTGGGCAGTGGGCACTGACATGTAGGGGTACTGATTCACACAAAGAATGTAGCCCTGTATTCTTTTTGGATACTCAGCAGCTCTTAACCTGAGATGTTACATGTGTGATTGGAGACCAGAGCTTCTGTTCAGTGCTATCACTTCCAGATCTTGAAGTCTGTCCGCTGATGAGCAAGTAGGATTAGAAAAATAATATTGGTGGAGGGGAAGGTCAGCAGAGGAAAAGGAACAGAGACGGTGGAGTAGCAGTTTCCTCTCCTGAAGGGAAGAGGCTTAAAAGAAGTGAAACTCGGTGTATCTTTAGTTCTTTCAAATGGCAGTGCTCCATCAGCCTTAGGGTCTGGGTGTCTTAAGCAGCTGTTGTTTGCTCTCCAGGGCAGAGAAAGTAAAGGACATGATGTCTTAGGTGCTTATGCTAGGAGTTTAATACAAATACATCACTGAGAGTGTAGAGGGACTTGGCTTCTTTGGATGAGCAGGTGAATGAGGCTGCGATGGGTGGAAGCATGGGAAGCCTTTTACAGGAGTGTCTTGGCTCACCTGCTATGAGAATAAAATGAAACCACAAAAGAAAGCCTGGTTTCTTTGTGGTGGGGGAGAAAAGTCAAAGAATTCTAAGTCTGGCTGATAATTGAAGAATCAGTAAAAAGAAGAAAAAAAACCAACCCAAGAACACTGCACTCAGAAACAAAACTAAGAAAAATACGTTTTCCACTTGAAGACAACCCTGAGCAGAGCGTGTTCTGTAATGGGAAACAAATTGGCACCAAATGTGGAAGGAAAAAAAGTTTTAAGAGACGCGTAGGAGAACTTCTTGCATCTCTAACTGTAGTACTTCATGAAATGTCCAGATACAGCAAACACTGCACAGTGGTTCTTTTAAAATACGTGGCATCGTTTTTGCACATTCTCTCAAGTTCACCGTTCGGCGTTTTGAATGTTTGAGTTTGTGGGTTTAGGGCTGACAGGCTCTTGTGACTTGCTGTTTTTTAATCTGCATCAGAAATGTAACTTTGACAAATGGTGCTGCACAGTCACCTTCATGAAATGTGATCGTGTAACGTGTACATAACGAGCATTTAGCTGCTGTGGTAATAAGCACTGTACAGTCAACAAAATGGTATAGCGGCGCTCTGCGTGCTTTTCAAATGGTACCAAATACACATCTGAGTGAGACAGAAATAGCAAGTTTAGTTCTAGCTGCAGTACAAATGATTCATACAGGTGACTGAGGAAGAGTTTTGGAGTTGTCAAGCTGAAATCTGAAGGGTTTCTGGTATAGGGGCTGCTTTGGGGATAGCGTTGTCGCACAAGGGTGTTCACTGGTCCAGGGAAGTGGTGTGTGCGTGGTAACTGCCGTGCGTCTCCTTAATGCCGCATGGTTTGAGTTGAGGCCCTGCTGTCTGCCAGTTTAAGGGTACTGCTGCATCGGTAAAAAATGAGCCCGGCATTAGCTGGTTTGAAGGTCAGTCTTCCTGGGTGTCTTGGGATCGCTATTAAACTGTTTTAAATGTGTTTTCAAAACACACGTAAATGCCAAGGATTTTTATCAGGATTTGTCATTAGATTAATGAATTATTGACTCTGTGGAACAGTTTTTTCTTTACTTACTGGTGACTGATGGGGATTTTAACCAACGTATAAATGCATGCAGTACCCCAGATAGTTAACTATTAGATGAACACAGCAGTTCCTGGGATGTCTTGCCCTTCCTCAGACCCTGCTAAAAAGCTGAACGAGTGAGCCTTCTCCCAGGAGCAGGGCCGCAGCGCTGCACTGATGAGACTCCGGAATCTGCAGGCACAGAACCAACTCGGGGACTGGTTCCTTAATCACTTTAATCTGATTTAACTGCAGGCTGCTGCCAAAAGGAGTGGCGCTCCCTGCCCACTGCCTCGGGCTGCGTATTCCACCTGCGGTTCAGTGGCTGTGAAGCACATCTCTGTCTCTGCATTGGAAAGGGCTGATGTAAGGCATTAATGAAAATTGTCCTAAAGTAGAAATTCCTGCAATATTTATCTTCGGTAATTCTTATACTGCTGTTCTTGAGCTCTGCCACAGATCTTTCAGTTCATTCAAATTTGTATTCATTAGAGATAACATAACATCTGTTTTGTTCTAACTCAGTCTTGGGCTGAGAGTGCCAATAATGATAAAATCTGTAAAAATGGGACTTCAGCTGCAGTTTACTAAGTTACTTGCCTTCACAGTGAGCTCAGATTTTATGTCTGTGCTTCTGTATGTGTCATTGACTTCTACCATACTTCTTTATTTACCAGTTCATGAAAAAATACTGGTAGTTAAGTGTGAACACTAAGAGCCTTTTTAATGAAAGCCTTGATGGTTCTGAGAAATTTAGAAAGCAGCTGGAAGCAGGACTGCTTTGTTGGGAGCGTGAAGCGTGTGGCGTGCCTAGATTGTGCAGCTCCCTGAGGCAGTGTCTTTTTATGGCCTCACCATGTTTCCCTCCTCCACAGAGCTACCAAGAAAAATCTTGGGTTGTAAAATACTTGACTATATCCTAACGGGATTCAAATTTAAATATTAATATTATGAAATGTCAAGAATGAAATATAAAGAGAATCACGGGAACAATCAGAGTAGCTGATACACTGCTTTGACCTGGGAGGACATACACTGTCATTCTTAAATGGTGCTGTAAGTTTATAGCTAAAAGATCACTCTAGTCTTTGAGATGCTAGAAGTATTT
Organism: Mesitornis unicolor; assembly: GCF_000695765.1. Taxonomy (NCBI): domain Eukaryota; kingdom Metazoa; phylum Chordata; class Aves; order Mesitornithiformes; family Mesitornithidae; genus Mesitornis; species Mesitornis unicolor. Next base: position 4,765 of record NW_010204321.1, read on the forward strand.
TGGACATTTTTGGCTGTTCTGAGGATTCATAAATGATTCAGAAGCTCCCTGGTCCTGACACGTGGAAACGTTGGTCACTTGTTACCGAAATCGTTGTCAGTACTGATTTTCACCCCACCTTTCCTGGCTGTGTATGAAAGACAGTGGGATGGCTTGAGATACGTCTTCTAACAAAAACATAAAGAAGAAGGGGTGAAGAAGCAGCAAACGTCTCCTTTCTGTCCCATTTGTACCGTGTGGCAGCAGAACTCTGACAGTGTCTGGTGCAAAGGCAGGTGGTGCTGGTGGTGAACTGGAGTTGACACCACGGACTTAACCTGATGTTCTGTTGCAAAAGACATCAACCTCTGCCACTTTGTCTGGAAAGAAAGGAAGATATGACTTAGATGAAGATTAGTATTAAAGATGATATCCTTATTCTTTGTGTATATGAACATCATTTATTTGTTTAAAGAACAGGCCTTTTCTCCTAGGTAGGGCCAGGTTGAAAAGTGAATGAGTTGTTCAACAGCGTGGGCAGGACGGGCTCTGCTGCGGTGCAGCCTTCGCTGGGTGAAGGGAGCAGGGGTTGTTGAGGCACGTTGCCCTGGGACACAACTTTAATTGTCACTTTAAGATAGGTAAAAGGAGTTCCCTGGAAGTTAGAGAGCAGAAAGACCATTTCCTCAGAAGGAACTGGCTCTTAGTTGACACAGGGACGTACAAGGAGTTGCTTGCTTAGAGGGCGGTAGCGTGGTTTTACTGAGAGCTTGTGTATAACTGGGCCTGTAATTGTTGTTCTTTATGTTCTAGCCCCTATTTGAAAAGCAGTGTTTTGATAAGTAAAGGCTTCTTTGCACAGTGTCTGTTTTTCCACAGTCTGATGTTATATATGCTGAACATAACAAAATAGCTGAGATCCTATCTGAAAGGAGGAATAATCACGGGGATGCTGTCATGTGCTGGTGGGAGGAGGTTTCTGAGCGTAGCTCTGCTGTAGGAGAAGGTTTTTACTTTACTATTTGTTTTTCAAAACAAGAGAATAAACAAAGCCTGAGCAGATTGCACCAAAAGCTGACTTAGGAGCAATGCTGAGTGAAGAACTCTGCTCAGAGAAACAAATGCATTTTAACTGAAAAACTCTACGAGTGTGATGGCTCCGGTTTTTTTTATTATGCTCTTCTAATGCTGCTGCTTTGTTAAAAAGAGGCTTTTTTTATAAGGGTAGGGATCTTGCAGGCAAGCAAGGCAGTAAGAAAGCAGCATCCTTGAAGACAGCGTAGTTACATTAGATAATAAGGGTTGGTGCCATGGATGATTTTTTAAATTGTTGTTTATTTTGTAACCTTGTTCTTTTTTACTTCCCATTACTTATGAGTCTTTTGTTATACTTTCAGCGTAGATACAGTTATTGATGTTTGTGCTAAAGTGCTTGCTTTTTACAGTTCAGGTTTTCCTTCCGTTGTTACAAAATGCAAGATATTTAAAGGGTGAGTGTCACGAGGATGGAGCCAGGCTCTTCTCGGTGACAAACAATGATAGGACAAGGGGTAATGGGCACAAGCTGGAACACAGGAGGTTCCACTTAAATTTGAGAAGAAACTTCTTCTCAGTGAGGGTGACAGAGCCCTGGACCAGGCTGCCCAGAGAGGTTGTGGAGTCTCCTTCTCTGGAGACATTCAAAACCCGCCTGGACGCCTTCCTGTGCAACCTCATCTGGTGTTCCTGCTCCGGCAGGGGGATTGGACTGGATGAGCTTTTGAGGTCCCTTCCAATCCCTAACGTTCTGTGATTCTGTGATTAAGCAGGATATGAGGCTTGGAAAAGTCTTTAGATGGGCATCTGAAGTAGCAGCAGGTCTGTAGACTCTACTAAACTGGTGAAATCACTGTCAGATAAGTTGGACCAATTTCAACATGTGCCTGACTTGAAATGAGCAGAGAAGACATTTTATTGGACAACTTGGAATTCGGCAGAATTTTTCATTAGTTCTGCTGTGGAAATCTCTCTCTTCCCTTCCTCTGCTGCTGGGCTTTGAGTGCGCTTGCTGTTCTTGCAAGCTCTACCGCTAGATGTTGCTATACGAGTGATTGATACCATCTTGTCTGATGCTCCGTGGATCAGTCCCTCAAGAAAAGGAGGAGATAGCACTGAAACAGCATTACTGCCTATTCTGAAATTACTATTACTATTCTGAGACGTTTGCATGAGACGTTTTTAGAATTTACTGGCTCTGTTACATTAGTCATAAAGCTTGTTTCTCTCTTGTACACCCAGCAGTATGCTGGTCATTATTTCCAATTAGGCAGGCTTTGCTTTTCATGTCTGTAGAGCTCATGGCCTTGGTAGTGAGGAAAAATGGCAATAAAATGTAACTTGGCCCAAAAGGTTTTTGCAGCAGCTCTGTTCTGTAGCATCTGTAGCTTTTCATTCAATGAAAGGTGGCAGGAAGACAATTGCTCTGTGTTCCAGCATGAGGAATAATCACTTTTCAGGGGAAATTTTGTCTTCGCTTTGGCTGTTCTTTATGCGCTGCCTTTTTGGTGAAGGATTGCTTACCTCCTTGGGGGTTTGCTGTGTTTATTCTACACAGAAGTCTACAAATAGAAGAGCTCCATCAGGGTGAACTGAAGTTAATCTTAAGGAAAAATTTCATTACATGGATTGTGTAAACTCACTGAGACAGAAGTAAAGCTGGAAAGAAATCTACAAGTGAATAAAACAAGAAGTTTGGAATTGGATTTGGGGAATCTGGGCTTGGAAATGCCTCAGGTAAGTCTGTTATGATTTGATTTGCTTCTGTGAATAATTTAGCTTCCTTGTCTAAAAAAAAAATAATAATAAAAATAGTTTAAGAGCAAATTTGACTGGCATTAGCAGAGAGAATTTATAAGAGATTAAATGGTGTATATGCTTTAGAGTCCCAGTAGTGTCTCTGGTAGGAGTTGCGTTGCTGCTGTTGGTACTTTATTTGTTCACCCAGCAAGATTCAGCAAAGTTGTCTTGATGCCGATGGATGCCTGGAGAGCAGCCTTTTATTGCTGCAGGGGTTCACACATCAGCACACGGGATGACTTTCAGCAGCACAGTGTTTCTCCATTCCCAGCCCTCGGGGCGAGTGTGTCTAGAAGAGAAATAGAGGTCTGGAATTAAATGTAGCAGAAAGCCTTGCTGTCCATTCCCTGCGTGCCCAGTCATTGTGCATCATGATTTTTGGTAGAGTTCAAGAGAGAAAACACTCTGGATTTAGTTGTAATAAATTTTGCTACGCTCTCAGGTGCAAGTTTTATGAGTTTTAATGGTTCTAAAAGCAGTCAATGCTGCTTTAGTACAGAGTGGTTTGTATTAGGGTGAAGGCCCTGCAAGCGTCTAGTGCCTGTTGGTGCTCACAGATCTTGCCAGTAAATAGAGGCTGGAATTAAATGTAGCAGAAAGCCTTGCTGCCCATTCCCTGCGTGCCCAGTCATTGTGCATAATGATTTTTTGGTAGAGTTCAAGAGAGAAAACACTCTGGATTTAGTTGTAATAAATTTTGCTACGCTCTCAGGTGCAAGTTTTATGAGTTTTAATGGTTCTAAAAGCAGTCAATGCTGCTTTAGTACAGAGTGGTTTGTATTAGGGTGAAGGCCCTGCAAGCGTCTAGTGCCTGTTGGTGCTCACAGATCTTGCCAGTACTTGCTCTCCTCTTCTACAAATGCTAACGTATCCCTAAACTTGGCAAAAGCACGAGAATTTCAAACCCACAAAAAAGAATGAATGAGCAATGCTCTTGCAGCTATATGATGAATACAAATGTGTCCTTTGATTGAAGAGCTGCATGCTGTTAGCTGCTCTTAAAGCATTCTCTCGCTCTGAGACATGACATGCTTATCTGTGTAGGTAAAAACCTTCCAGCTGCAGGTATAGCACAAGTTCAGAGACTTGGATGAAATGGTGATACTCTTTATGTTTTGTTGAAGAAAAGAGTATGCCTTTTTATAGCATGCTTCAAATGTCAGTATCGATTTTGTCGTAGCCCAGTGTGAGTGGAATGGACCCTCCTTTTGGGGACGCCTTTCGGAGCCATGTGTTTTCAGAGCAGACTCTGATGAGCACGGATCTCTTGGCAAGCAGTTCAGATCCAGACTTCATGTACGAACTGGTAGGTAATCTGTGTGTGTACATAACTTCGTCTCCTTGTCTAATACCCTCAGTTCACGTAGTATAAAGGAGTATTTGTTCAAGAATGCTAGAAGATTATTCATTACTGCTAGCTACTGATGAGGGAAGAGCCTAACTGCTTGTCCAGCAAACGTGATGCTTCCTCAAAAGAAGCTTGTTAAAGCTGGCCATCAGGAGAGGCTTGAGATCCAAGTCTCAGATTGAGCTGTGTTGTTTTTATGTAATGGTGCTTGAGACTCTTCCTCACAATCTTTTCTGCAAGAACAGCTATATGCCACTTCACCCAAGCTGTGAATGCAGGGAAAGCAAAATAAAAGTTGACTCATGAGCTACTTGTACTAGCTTTTTTTCCCCTCTGCATCAAAGGAGAAAGATAGCTCATCGTTGTTAGTGATCATGTTAGAACGAGGTTTTCCAGGGACTGGTAAACTTGAGCGTATTCTGTTAAGCACACAGCAAAGATTGACCTAGGTTAATAGAGACTGGAACAGCTTGCCTGTGATGTCTTTCATGTTTTAAATACATGGCTATTGGTACTAGTTTAGTTCCTGATGACCAGATGAATTTGCTATAGCAGAAGAAGAATCCAGCAGCATTTTACTTGTATCTTTAGCAATCCCTTCAGATGGATCAGCTGCTGAAGCATGGAAGCTGGACTTCAGTCTGACCCTCACAAAAGCTTTTAGCTGGAAGTTGAGGAATCTTCGTTATGTTATCACTCTCTTAGAGTTCATTGGAATTAAGGTTGCCATACTAGATTGAGTAGAGGACAGAGATGATTGATACATTTTTAATTGTATTAATTTTTAACTTGTAATTTTATGAACAGGACAGAGAAATGGACTATCAGCAAAGCTCCAGAGACAACTTACTTTCGATGGAGGACTGCAAAGACCTTGAGAACTTGGAGTCTTTTACGGACATCCTGGACAAAGAAGCTGCTCTCACCTCCAAATGGGAGCAGTGGGACACCTACTGTGAAGACCTAACAAAGTACACTAAATTAACCAGCTGTGACATCTGGGGAACAAAAGAGGTGGATTACTTGGGCCTTGATGACTTTTCAAGCCCATACCAAGATGAAGAGGTGATAAGCAAAACACCAACACTGGCTCAGCTTAACAGTGAGGACTCCCAACCCGTTTCTGATTCACTCTATTACCCTGATTTGCTCTTTAGTGTAAAACAAAACCCTTTAAATTCTTTGTTACCTGGCAAAAAAATTGCAACCAGAGCAGCAGCCCCAGTCTGTTCCTCCAAAAACGTTCAGGCTGAGGCACCTTTGTCGGACTGTGTTCAGAAGGCAAGCAAACCTGCAACTCAGCCTGCTTCCAGTGCACAAATCATGGTGAAGACCAACGTGTACAATAACGAAAAGGTGAACGTTCATGTTGAATGTAAAGACTATGTTAAAAAGGCAAAAGTAAAGATCAATCCTTTACCACAGAGCAGGCCGGTGCTGAGCCAGGCACATGCTGATGCAGCAAAGGAAAACACCTGCTATTGTGGTGCTGTAGCAAAGAGACAAGAAAGAAAAGGAATAGAGTCCCCCCATAGTCACAGTACACCTCCTGTTTTGCCTTTTAAAGAGACTCAAGAGCTCCTCCTCAGTCCACCCCAGGAAACCCCAGGGCTTATTGTGGGGGAGAGCAGTCTTTCTGCCAGCACATCGGTGTCGGATTCTTCACAGAAGAAGGAAGAGCACAACTATTCCCTTTTCGTAACGGACAGTTTGGGTGAGCAGTCAGCCAAAGGAGACCTCGAGGAAGACGAGGATGATGAGGACGATATTGAAGATGAGGACCATGATGAAGGATTTGGCAGTGAGCACGAGCTGTCCGAAAACGATGATGAGGAAGAAGATTATGAGGACGATAAAGATGATGACATCAGCGATACTTTCTCAGAGCCAGGTACCAGCAATGTTGGGGCGTTGTTAACGTGAAGGTTAATGGATTTGTCTGCCAAGCGGGAGAGAATGCTTTTGAATGCTGTAGAGTTACACATGAGTAACACTGATCATTTAAATGATGAACTTTCATCCCAGATTTTCTGAGTGCTTTGCAAAATGGTATTAATGAAAACTGTACAGGGTCTCTGTTGCCCTGTTTCAAGAAAAACTGCATAAACTGTGGTCGTGCAACAAAAGTTATAATGGAGAATACAGGAAACCTAGCTTGCGGCCTAAGGTCGTAGAGCAACTACCTGCAATTGTTGTGTTCCTTTTTCATGGCTTGATGATAGGATGTGCAGAGCTCTCTAGTGCTTCATTAGGTTGCTGCTTTGAATTTATCCAGAGTTGTATCTCTTGATAGCTGGTATGAAATCATAACCTGGATGAAATAACTGAATAACTACTTAAGTCATACTGTAGGTACAGTTTTCCACAGAATCCAAAGAGCACCTCCCACTGAAACTAACAGAACCATTTCTTGGTGGTTCTCAGTAGTAACACTTAGTGGGTCTTCAAAGGATGCTGAATCCTGCTCTCCTGCATGTAGAAATGGAGCCTTAACAGCAGAAATAAGAACTCACCTTCACCTAGAAGGTAACAAAGCAGTAACATAGTGTAAAAATAAAACCTGAATGGAAAGGGACAGGACTGCAGCCAAGTATTAGTTTCATTGTAGAAAGTGTTATAATACTCACATTTTATAAACGCTTTCTAGTAGAGTATAATAATTAAGGTATTCAGACATTTGCAATGTGTAACTTCAGGGGGGAAAGAAGCTGAAATTTTGCCTTTTTAAAAACAGCAGCTTGCCTAAAGCTTGTCAGTGTTTGTCACAATGAACTCTCAGATTAAATTACTTTCGAAATAGATTTCCTGACTTGGTATTAAATTTGTTAAGCATTATACCCTTTGTGTTTCTTGTACATAGCACATCTTCATTAGCATTTTAAAACCTCTTCCTCCCTTCTGAATTGAACTCCCTCTACTTTCTGGGGCTCTGAATAGCTGTTACAGCTTTGTAATGATCTCTGTACCACACAGTGCTGTGCAGCCCACCGAGGCGTGTTGCACAGAAAGCCTGGTAACCTTGGAAAAGAGGTGCCATGTGAAAACGCTGGGGTTTGAGTTGATGGAATGACATTAACTATTTGCTGTTTGTTCAAATTTCACTAACAAGCAGTCACTCCCACCTTGAAATACAACTACGTGGTGCAGTACAGTAGCTGAGGAACTTGGCTCATACGAGCTTCCCAGAACTTGTAAGTGAATGAAGCCATTCCCCTCAACTATGATGATATTATCACAAGTTTTACCGTATGTTTTGATTATATTAGAAGGTGATATCTCCAGATATTTTAGTCATGTCACTCTTGTACTTTGTGTTGCTTTTTTACCTTTAGAGTAAAGGTAAATACTATGGATAAAGTTTCTGAAAATAGGCATGGCACGGGAAGATTTAATCTTCCATAGTAATGAAACCAAAATCAGTTGATAAGTTTAGAGTGAAGATGCAGTTTGCTGAAAGGAAAAAAATGTGCTAGTTATTGCTGACCCTTTGATTTAGACACAGTTTGCTTTGTATATTGTGTTTGCTTTTGTTTATTCTTGATGTATGTCTTTGGAGTGCATTAAATGCTTTCTTAGAGCGTTAGTGTTGTCTGAGGAGATGCTTAGATATAGTGAGTATCAGGAACTTGGAGAAATAACTATAAATGTGACTGGCCTTCTGGCAAGTTTGGGCAACGCTGTTTTTATTATCACCATGATACAGATTTAGCAGTTTTGGGCCCCTGCAAAGGTAATTTATTATGGGAATTACAAGCCCATGCCTTTCCTAGCACTTAACCTTTTTTTGCCATTACTAGTATGTTTTACCTGTCTCAATAGAAATATTTGTAAATGACTGCTTCTCCCATCAAGTAGTGGAGAGGTTCCAGAAATGGGAGGTGCAACGTCTGGTTCAGTTTTCAGTAGCAGTGGAGAAGAAATGGCTGAAAGGGAAAAGTGCTTGTGGAAACATGGAGGTTGTTTAAACCTGGACAGCTGTTATTTCTATATATATAAAAAACATACACGTGTGTGTGTGTGTGTATATGTATATATACATGCATACATACATACATATATATATATAGATATAAACACTGGATAACTAACTGAGCACCTGGACCATCAGTTGGGGAAAAAAGACTTGTAAACAGTTTGACAGAATTTGGTATGATTAAATGGTAAAGAGAAGGTTTTTTTCTGGTTGTGTTTTGGTGGGGTTATTTTTGCATTTGATCTGGTAAGATGCAGTACTCGTGTCTATCCTGTTCTCTGTTTTACTTAATTTAACCCTGGTGAATTTAATCCTAAAACCATAATGAGGGATGTGAACGTAATTTTTTGAGGAGGGACTGGCAAAGGGCTTGAAAGGTAAATAAAAGAACCCTTTTGGATTTCTGAGAAGCCCACCGGAAAGTGAGACTGCTGCATGATCTTCGCTAAGAGGAGAAGTCAAGGAAAATGAATACAGTGCAGAAAATCTGAACAGATTTGTTGCACTCCTGTGTGTTATGGACTGGGTTGGGACGTGGTGCACCAGATTATTCCATGTAACTTTAAAGTCATAGCAGGTCAGTGGTAGAGTTGCAAGGCAGGATGCATTAAGTCAACATAATTTCAATTGCTAACTTATTTATGGTTTAAATAAGCAAACAGGAAGTCTTGATTTTAACCTCGTTTTACATTTGTACATGTCAGCTCTTAAAGAGATTTGTTTTCATCAGTTGGCTTAATGCTGTGTTATCATGAAGATGGGCCGAACTGATACATGTCTGTATAATGAGTTACACAGCTTGACATGGTTTTTCAAGTGGAAAGTAAGTGGGTTTTTAAGAATATTTTTATACTGATGTCAAACAGCATTTGGGTAGAATGGAAGTACAGTTTAAGATATTTATGGTATTTGAAACTATATTTAATGTAAATTGTCATAATCATTTTGGCTATCCAGGAAAACAATGTGCTTCATTGTTTTATTTGCCTTTAAAATACTGTCTTTTTAATAAACTAAAAATCAAAGTAAATGAGCTGATGAAGTGACTAGAAACAGGACTTTAGACCTGATTTAATTGCTCTGTGCACCTAACATTTATTCATACTTACTCGGACCAAACCAGCAAAGTTTGTTTTTCCTCTTTCAACTGGTTTTTCGAGTGCAAACGGACCAATTGAATGGACTGTTTTAAAAAGAGGAAAGTGTTCTTTGTGCTGCTGTTAGAAGATGAAGGAGAGCTCAGGCATATGGGGTCAAGGCTTGTTAAGCTGACGGTCTGTTCTGTTCAGTGGTTGGCTTTTCTTTAAGCTCCATCAGTGTATGCGATGTTTTGAAATGCATTCTTTAAGTAAACGTGTACTGTTGCATAGCATTTTACTACAAAAGGTGATGCAGTGGTTTGTTGGGCGTTTTTAACCATAGTATAGGTTGTCTTTATTTTCTAAAGCATATGTAGGATTTTTAAAACTGGTTTGTTTACATAATTATGGTATAAATATTTATGCAATGTGGATAGTGGCATTACACTTTCCATGTGCTTCAGGAAGAGTTCATCGTATCAAGTGCATCATAATATACCTCTAAAATACCATGTAGCTTTACTATGGATCAGTTCTCTTCATCCCACTAAAGAGGTGAGGGAGAGATTGAAGAGCCTGTGTCCAGATCCCTTCAATTTAGATGGCCTTTTCTTACGGGCTTTGGGTCATTGTCCTGATAACAGAGCCCCTTCCTTTAGTCTGATGGAGATGGGTGGTTTGATTTATTTCCCAAAGGTATTCAAACTCCAGGAGCAGCAGGAGTTGGACTTGATGATCCTAATGGGTCCCTTTCAACTCAGAATAATCTATGACTGAATAATTTTGCTTTCTTTATTAGCATTTTACTAATCCATCTTTATTATCGGCTTCTCTTTCCATGCTTTTTGATTAGAGATTAATTAAAATGTGGAGGCAAGTTAGGATTATGTTCCTGCAAATTCATGGAGAAAATTGTAAGGATGGAAGAACACTGTCCAGCAGCTGTTGTCTGTGCCTTGCAGTGGTGGGATTGGAGGGGACAAGAGCAGTAGAGCTTAAGGGGTCAGGAACATCAAGGGGCTTTCAATGTATAAATAATCTGTCTCTTTTCAACTAACAAAGCACCATCACTGGCTCAGTGTATGTCCCTGGATTTAAGGCAAGTACCTGGTAGTAGTTGACACTGAAAACCAAGTCTATTAGATAACGTAAAACAGGCCTCCTCTGTGGTTTTGCTCTTAACTTGAATGCTCAGTCAGCTGTTAAAGGGCTAGAAACAGTTCTGTCAACATTATCTAAACAATGCAATGCATCTTTTTAGGGTATGAAAATGATTCTGTGGAGGACTTAAAAGAAATGACTGCAATATCCTCTCGGAAAAGAGGCAAGCGAAGATACTTCTGGGAGTACAGTGAGCAACTAACACCATCACAGCAAGAACGAATGCTGAGGCCATCCGAGTGGAATCGAGATACGTTACCAAGTAACATGTACCAGAAGAATGGTCTCCATCACGGTAAGAATAGAGTCCTCGTTACAAGTTAATCTCTCCCCTTCTGACACCTCTAGTAGCCAAACTCCCATACTTGCAAGTGCTGAGAAGTTGTGTTTTGGCCATGAAAATAAATAATTAAAACGCTGCAAATCTGTTGCTCACTTAGCAGAGCTCTGCAGAGTGTCCAAGGAAGCACAGTGAGCACACAGTGAGTAACTTTCAGTGTGGTTTCTTCCAGATGAAGGTGGATGAATTGAGAATTGTAACAGATTCACAGAATATTAGGAGTTGGAAGGGACCTTGAAAGCTCATCCAGTCCAACCTCCCTGCCAGAGCAGGATCACCCAGACCAGGTCACACAGGAACACAGCCAGACGGGTTTTGAATGTCTGCAGAGAAGGAGACTCTCCACCCTCTCTGGGCAGCCTGGGCCAGTGCTCCGTAACCCGCACAGTAAAAGTTTTTCCTCATGTTCAGATTGAACCTCCTATGCTCCAGCTTGCACCCATTGCCCCTTGTCCTGTCATTGGACATCAGAGAGAAGAGCCTGGCTCCTTCCTCCTGACACTCGCCCTTTACAAATTTATAAACATGAATGAGGTCCCCCCTCAGTCTCCTCTTCTCCAAGCTAAAGAGACCCAGCTCCCTCAGCCGCTCCTCATAAGGGAGATGCTCCACTCCCTCCATCATCTTTGTGGCTCTGCTGGACTCTTTCAAGCAATTCCCTGTCCTCCTTGAACTGAGAGCCCAGAACTGAACACAATATTCCAGATGTGGTCTCACCAGGGCAGAGTCTCTCTTTGCTCCTCCCTACTTGTTTCTCCCACCTATGTGAATGCAGCATAGTGAAGCAGTTACTCTTCTGTGAATAAACTACTTCTTTAAAAACTTAAACCAGTTGGTCTAAAAACTGGTTTATTTCCATAACTTTTTGATTAGCAATTTGCTGTACAACACAAGACGACTAACATCACCCAGAACAAACCACTCTTAGGAGTAATGTTTGTTTTCTTGCCACAAGATCTCTTTGGTAGGCTGCTCCATTTGATTTTGGCTTTGAAGGAGAAAATGAAACCAGCTTCCCTGGCTGTAATATTAACGTTCCCTTACAGTTGAAAATTACTATCTTTAACGTGGCAGTTTACCTTCAGTTAAACCAAAAGGGTTTTTTGTTGTTGTTACTTGTAGATTTATTCAGGGAAGAAAACTTTAAAAAAAAAATCTCCTTAGTTTTTATATACGTTTTAATCTTGTGGTGAAATACTGGTGGCTAAAGTCCCTATCACTGCTCCTTCTTATCTGTACTTGTTATTAAACAACAAATAACCAAACATTCCTTGAGGACTCAGTCCCACCAGACACTTGGAGGAGCAACTGATCTTTAGATCAAACACTACTTAACATCCAGAAGCTACAAAATATAACATGTGCAGGATTTTTTCATTTTCACGTACAGACATGTACCAAGGTCATCTACTACCTCAGATAAATCATGCTAAATTATCAGCGCTCTAATAAATATTCCTGGAGCAGGTTTTGTTAGTTTTATTAACATTTGCATGTAAGTGACTGTAACAATCAGCATTTTACATAGAAATCTATAAAAATACACATAGCAGTGGCAGAGAATATTAAGGAATAAAGATTTTGTCTTGAATATGTGTATTTCCTCAGGCAAACCAGACCTTGGATAGCTTCAGATGCATATAAAAAGGGCTGACTAGCCTTTATGTGGATCGTTTAAACTCGGTGTCACCAAAGATTGTTTCAGTGCGAGGCCTTAACAAAAAAATGAATACAGAACTTCAGCAATAAGATTATGTAGGAATCTAAACAACTTGAGCGTGCAAGAGGATATGTTGTCTGAACACGAGCTGGCAAGTTACAGATGGGGCAGAACAACTGGATTTGGACTTGTGATGTACATTTTGCAGCACGGTTGTGTGTACACTGTCTGTCACATCCAGTAGCCAGACCAGCAGTATTTGCTCTTATCTGATCTGGATATAATATGAATTGTACAAAGCAGCTTGTCTGGAAATGCTCTTTCTATTGTGAAAGGCCACAGGGATCACATGATTCCAGTCCATTCTCTTGTAAGAAACAAAGGAACTTAAAACACACACAAAAACCCCCCATATTTAAGAATGTTTTTTTCACAGCTTTGTGTACATATTGCGTCACTTCCCAACCCAATTTTCTGCGTGTTTAAAACAGGAAAATATGCAGCAAAGAAGTCACGGAGGACTGATGTAGAAGACCTGACTCCCAACCCCAGAAAACTTCTACAGATTGGAAATGAACTGAGGAAGTTGAATAAGGTGATCAGTGACCTGACGCCAGTCAGTGAACTTCCCTTAACTGCCAGGCCAAGGTCAAGAAAAGAAAAGAACAAGTTGGCTTCCAGGTATATATTAGATAACACTACATGGATGAGTGAATTTGAATTGCTACAACTGTACGATTAAAATCTAAGTATTTTTTGCCTCAAGAGATTCTGCTTCTGCAATGGGCTAATTACCAGTTTATCAAAAAGCAGGGCAAGTGGCACTTTGGAGATGTAGTTTGCCTGTTTCCTAGATAATTATGTATTTCCACTGGAAGCTTAGGTTAGCTGCAGGGCAAATGATTGATACAGTGATAAAATCCACAAGTGTGAAATGTAAGCAAACATAGGTAGTAGAGTGTTCTCAGCGAAGGTGAGTGAGTAGGTAGATGATTTTGTATGGCACAGCTCTGGGAGTGTTGGTCGATAAGTACGTGTGGCAAACAAACAGATGCTCTTAGTATTCTGGAGTTTTTGTTAGTGTTCTAATTCTTCCCCTCTTCTTACTATAGGGCTTGTAGACTAAAAAAGAAAGCCCAGTATGAAGCCAATAAAGTAAAACTCTGGGGTCTCAACACGGAATATGGTAAATACAACTCTTCACATCTTAATTTCTCTTTTGCTCAGACAAGTCTGTGTTTTGCACCGTCATGTAACCTGGGTCATACCTGGCAGTTTATAGAGAAAACAGGGTTGATAGAAATCTGACAATTTTTGGTACAAAACCAGTCCACTTCATAAAGTAAATTGGGTTACCTGCAGTGTTGAGCTACTTTACAGAGATAAATTTTGTAAATTTATGAATGTAAATATTGTTGAAAATATGTTTATATTACATCTTAATTTTACAGTAAGTGTGATGTGACATCTTTGACACTTAAAGATAACAGTATGTGGACAGCTATGGATCTCTCTTGCTCCAGGGGCAATGTGCTGTACATCTAATCCAGGTTTTTTCTTTGCAGATAATTTACTGTTTGTGATCAACTCCATTAAACAAGAAATAGTTAATCGGGTGCAGGTACCTAAAGATGACAGAGGAATCAACATGGAACAAAAGTTGAACATACTTATTAAAGACACTCTTGGTAAGCAGCAAACACAACGTATTTGTATGTATGTGAAGAGATGTATAATCTATGATCCATTAGATCGCAAACAATTTCTGCAATAGCGCAAAGAAAGAAGCGCTTCCTAATTTTAGTTGTCTGTGCCATTGGCTTGGTTACTAACCAAGGTGTTCACTGGATTTCAGTCATTTATAGGGGTGCACAAACGGGTGCAGTTACTAGTAACCTCACAGCACGTTTTCTTACCCTCCCTTTGTAGGACTGCCTGTAGCTGGACAGACGTCAGAATTCGTGAATCAAGTTTTAGAGAAGACTGCAGAAGGAGACCCCACCGGAGGCCTTGTAGGGCTACGAATACCAATGTCAAAAGTTTAAGACATAACTTCAGCTGTTCTCACTGGGCAGACTCCACCTGTGTTGTCAAGTACGTCGTTGTAAATTGCATTCTGGTCTGCATGTCAGTTTAGCATTACGTAAACACAATTAGGTTCCATTGTTTTTACATAACAATGTAGTAAACCAAATCAAAGCATGATATAAAATGCTTAATAGCATTTTTGGAGCATAAACCAGGTAGTTTCAAGCTGCTTTAAGCTTAAATGCAGAGATGAGGATTCTTTTTAAAATCAAGTTATGTAGGACCAGAATATATCACTTTTGTTTTAGAAGCAAAACCATGTTTTTGCTAGTAAAAAGTTTTAGTGTATGCCAGACATTGTGACAAGTTTATGCTCCAAGTAAAATAAGAGGAAGCATTTTTTTGGTAAAGCTGTCAATTTTAGGGAGGTTTTTTTTTTGTTTGTTGGGTTCTTTATTTTAATAATTGAATTTTATTTTCTTCCTAAAAACCAGTAAGCTTTCTTTGCAACCATTAACTTGTACATAGCACACGTGGCATTAGAGCTAGTGTGCCATATAAGACTTTGATTTTCTGAGCTTAATATAGTATTTAAATGTCTGTGCAAGCAAGAGAAAAAAAAGTATATTCTTTGTGCCTTGTATTTTGGGAGGAGAGCTATCAGTATAAGCTGGTAAAGTTTTGTATGAAGAAAACCCTGAGGGGAAAAATCAAGATGTATAGATGGTAAGATTATAGGTTTTAATGTATTTGTTCCAGCTCTTAAAATTTTTGAATGTATATAGGAATATGTTGAAAATGTAGATATATGCCACAGAGTCTATGTATTGTATAAAAGATGGCTCTAGAAAACTCAATTTCGGTACTTTGGCCGGAAGAAAACAAATACTTGCACATTAATGCGATTGTTTATTTTTGTACCAAAGACAAATGCAACTGATATGGCGAACTGCCAGTCTAAGTAAAGTTTTGCACAGCTTACATGATACTGTACTGAATGTAAAAACAAATGAAAAAAAAAAAGAAAAAAAATTAAAGGTCAGGGTTAGGGATCTTACTGAACTGTGAATTTTTTTGTTTGGGTCCAATTATCTACAGAAGGAGCATTCATACATAACAATATTATTTTGCTGTTCTTGTAGTTCGCTTCCATGGTAGATAAGTTGGTGGCCATCTCGGAGTCTTTAAATCTTTTTTCTCTGCACTTACTGTAGGAGATTTTAATATATTTGGATTTTAGTAAGCTATTGGTAAAATAGTTTTCAACTTTGAGAATTAAAAAAAACTATTTAGCTTGTTGTAGTATACTTCCACCAAACAACCAAAATAAAATTATTTTTATTGTAATGTGTATATATGTAAAGAGAAAAAAGAGCTACAGATATCTAATTCCTTAGTTGCCACTTTTCCAGTTGATGTATTATTATGCATGTGATGTTTCCAAGGATCAACACAGGCTTCAAACAAAACAAAAAAAGTTTATAGACTTTTATATTTTTGTACAGGTATTTCGAAACTAGCTTCTTCAAACTTATATGTGACTTATTCTTGTTAATTCAGTAGTTTCTATGATTGAGGAATATTAACACACAGTTCTTATTTGCTCTTCTGCTAATAAGAGTTGGCTTTGTAGTCAGTGTTAACGTACAGATTAAAAGCTTTAGCCTTTGATGAGAAAGTCCTTTATCTCAAGGCAAGATCATTCTCTGGTTTCATGGACCCCCCCTTTTCCTCCCTGTTCTTTCTCTCCCTATTTAAAGATGACAAAACACTGTTTACTGAAAATAGAAATACCAAATATTTTCAAATGTAGCTGCTGAAAAAAAAATGCAAAAGTCCATGAAGGCTTTCTCCCCACTCCCTTTGGGGAATTTCTCCACTTCATTTCTAGTTTGTCTAAGTTTGTTTGTACTGTGATTCCTTTTTGTTTATAAGTAGATTATTTTTATATCCAAGCTTGTACTATGTAAAAAAAAAAAAAAAAGTCTGAACTGGTAATAGTGCAGTAGGAGTGGCTGGTGAAGGTGGCAGTCCTGCCACGTACTTGTGAGTGTGCACACAGCTTACTTTGTGTCTAATTATTTTGGAAGACTCAAAAGGGAGGAGGAGGCCAAAATACCACTACTGAGCTGTACAGAAAGTCTTTCCTACAAGAGACTGAACAAATAACCAGGGCAATTTAGGCAAAACTTTGTAAATCCACTTAAGACTTGCAAAATCCGAGTGGAATGTGGGTAGGTTTGTTTCAGGTGGTGGTGGTAGGGTGAGGTGAGAGTTGGCTGCTGCTTCCTACAGTGGGTCGATGTATTCCTGTTGTAATCATTGCCGATGTTGCAGTTATTCTGGAGATACAGACAGCCCATAAAACCCCGACAGAGAATGTCTCTTGTGAAGTTACGGCCGTGTCTGCCAGGATTTGAATACTGCTGTTCCTCTCTGAGGAATGGAGTGAACGCACTGCTCGGACACGAGGGCCTTATGCTATACCCGAACTGTGTAGACAAGGCCGTGTCTCTACACGTAAAGAGAGCAGTTTTGCAATCAGGTAAAAACTTTGGTGGCAAACTGACAAGGTATTAAAAGCCCCTTTTTGCTGCTCAGAAATACTGGGCAGATAGAACTTTATAGCTTTTTATTTTTGTCTGAAAACCAGAATATGATTTTGGTCTAGCATTTCAAAGTAGACTTTGAATCTTTAGTGAATTCCATACCTTTGCATTTCAGTGTTTTCTATGTATTATTTTAAGTTAAAGCTTTTAAATAGTTGAGCTTTTTAATGTTGACACTTTATTTTGTACCTATTTATATGTGTGTATATCTTAGAAAAGCACTTTGTTTAAAAAGGAAAAAAAAAAAAAAAGAAACTGCGTTTTATATGATTCCTGCCACTTGCTGCTAACTCTGGGCTGGTCAGAATGCTGCAGCGATACTTGATATAAATAAAACCTGGCAGTAAAATGTAGAGTAAAGAGAAGACCTTTTGCTGGTTTAACTTTATCATCAAGGTGACATAGGCAAGCTGTGCAGCTTTACATTTTAACCAGGGGACTCTGTGGCATTTAAACCGTCTAGAAATGGTTGTACTTTAATGCCAGTAACAATCTGCTTCCTCTAGTGTCATTAAAATATATACATTTAGTGTATACTTATCACAAACAAAAATCTTATAAGGGTATAAAAACCAACAAATGTACATGTTCTGTTTTCTGGCAATTGTGGCATGCATTTTTGGATGGTCTTTAGAGAATACAGTTTTCTAAAGATTTTCAGTGTTCATACATGGTATGTGGATCTTAATGAAGTCCTGGAATTTCTGTTTGTTTGTTTTTGAGTGTAGGCATTGTGGATATTCACTTTTAATCCTATATCCAAAAACAATTACACGGTTTTGATTTAATGCAAACAACAGCTCTTCCTTTTTCTGATACACTGGATTCTCTAGAATTTGTTTCCATATTAAAAGCATGCTGTCATAACTGCTCTTGTTGAGATCTCGTCAGTCTGAACTTAGGTGCCACACTTTGAATCGCTGGACTGCTTGTTCTACTGTACCATGTATGATTCTCGTCCTTTCCTGATTCCTTCATGACAGATGATGATGTGGCTTTATATTGTGCCTTACTTGTACTTCTAGAACTAAATGTTTCTCATTCCCTCAGAACTGTTGAAACCTAACCCTTCTGAAATGGAATCAGAGCTGATAAAAGCATCCTGCAGGAGGTCTGGCTAGGTCTGATTTCAGTTTCTCTCACTGTAGTAGTCCTTTTGTACTTACATGGAAGACCAGTTTTTGAATGGCCTTGCAAAACGTGGGGGTGCTCACGAAGGGTGTTTTTTAGCCCTAAACTCCTTTTGCTAACGCTTCCTTTTATGGTTTATTGAACACATTTACTGATACTTGGTGAGTAGTTTTTTTTCAGATGAGAGAGACTTATTACTAAAGCTATGTTTACGTGTGGATGGGCTGGATTTTCTTATCATACCGGTTGAAATCATTGTGATTTAATGAAGTTGCATTGCTGTAAAGCTGATACGAGAGTCAGGCTCAGCTGTGTTCAGTTCCTGATTTGTTATAGACAGCAGAAGTTTTTCCATACTAAGAGGGCCAGGGGAAAAAAAAGTGTGGGGGTTTTGTTGTTTGTTTGTTGTTTGGCTTGTTTATTTAAAAACACAAGCAAACAAAAAATGGATGAAGGGTCTTTTAACTAACCTAAAAGCAACCAGACACTTCTGAAATACAGTGGTGTCAGTTTTGATTTTATTTTAAAAAAGATCCCCTCCTAATACTTATCTGGTGTTTGCCTTCATTAATAAAACAGTCACCTTAGTCATAAAATACGAAGACTGGATGTGTTTTGTTTTCCATAAAGCATTTAAACATGGCTGTTTTTTAAAAAGCTCCAAAAGGCTTTATCAGGAGAATTTCAAAGGGTTGTATACAAGTTGCCTTCAGCAGAAATAGCAAATGCAATTCTGTTCCTCAACCGCGCTTGCTCTAGTCTTCCTGAACTTCTGTTGAGGCATAACCCAGTTTTGTACCGTGAACGTTAGGATCCGAATTTGACCTTGAGATCTGAATTTCAAGACTGCATCTAATCATTATTTTATTTTCTTCTTAAGTTGGAGGCTTCAGTTGGAATCATCTGGTTTAAGTGTGCTGCTAGATGTGGTCTTGGCTTATTGGCACAGCCTTGCACACAGCTGAGGTGTATTCTGTTTACCCCAGGGATCGTGTGAAGTACATTTCAAACAGTCACTCCTTCAGAGACTGATTCTTCTTGTAACTGTATTAAGGGCATTAGTATGTTGAGAAAACACCACTCTTTAAAATCTCCCCATGCAAAGTGGGATTCTTAAATGTCATTAATGAAAGATGGCACTTTTAGGTTGTATCTTCTTTGCAGCATACAGAAATGTCTCTCTTTCTACCATTTACGTTTCACAGTATGCCATGTTTTTTCCCCCAATGCTTCTAGCATGGTAAGGAGGTGAGTGTGCGCACTGAATTATAATCCTCAGCCTCTTAGACATTCATGAACTTCCACAAGAGCAAATACTGACTATGCATTTATTGTCTTTCTAATGAGCTGTGGAGCTAAAAGTGGAGCCAGTTATTTTAAGCCACGCTTACGTTTTTAATTAAAAAAATAAAACTTCAAGGTTTCTGGGTAACATCAGTGTTCAGTTTTTCCTAAGCATATTTGGTAGTCACGTATCTGTGAGTGAGTTAACTAGCTACTGTGAGGCAAACTTCTGGATTGGATTTGGTATTGGCAAAAGCACACTCTGCCCTAGCAAAGTTTTCTGATTAAGAAACAGAAACTGGGTGTAGCACTTACGATTCTTCCTTAAATTATGGATATTCATACATTCTGGTTTGAATAATCTATCCTCCCAGAATACTATGTCCAAATAAACCTTATTGCTCAGTATTTGTGGTTGGGAGAGCTCTTAAGGCTGACGGCACACGTGGACGTAGGTGGTTGACAGGGGAAAAAAAAGGCATTTTAAATGAAACGTGGCATCCTGTGCTGCCCATGCTCGGGGTCATGGTTGTAATGCTGTCCTTGATAATCTATAATCACCTTCCAACTGGAGCTCAGAAAAACTTACTGAGAGTCTTGTCTCTTGTTAGAAAATAAATTTACCTTGTTAAAAGCATGATCTGTTAAGAGTTGCAATGTTTAATGTTGGTTAATACTTGTGCAGTTTTTATTTTTTCGAAAAGAGGCACAATTAAACTATTGACTTTGTTTACTCTGTCACCCTTGATACCTAGCACTTCTATTCAGATACAAATTCATCATGTATGCAACATCCTTTGTAATTTAAAATAAAAATTGTGGAGGAAATAGTCTTGAATCATTGTTTGTCTGGTGTGATAGTGAATGGCGTGTGAGCCCTTGAAGTAAATGTCATCAGCCTCCCAGTATTGCCGGCAGCTTTCCTGTGGAAGTGATCCTAGCTAGGTAAGTAAATAACATG
>NW_010204321.1:25164-25766 GCF_000695765.1 Mesitornis unicolor
ACAGCAGCTGCTGGTCAGCGTGGTGGGACTGTCAGGAGAACCTGGGCTGCAGCCACCATGTCCCTGTACTGGCTTTCTGGAGTGGCCATGAAAAGAGTTTCCATCTTCACCACCTGCTCGCTTTGTCCAACCCTGGTCTGTCACACGGCACAGCCTGAGGGCAGGAGGGGGAAGACACGGCACCAAGGGAGGAGTTTGTGGAAAAAGCAAAAGGGTCAACAAGTTGCCTCCCCTTTCCTCCTTTCAGGGGCGGAAGGCACATCATGTTGTTCCCCCAGCCTCCTCACGCTCCACCGGCCGTCCTCCCTGCTGCTGAGGGTCAAGGACCTCACCGGCCCAGGCCTTTCCACCAGGAGACCCTGGGATGTTCTCTGGGTGTAAAACCGTGCAGCTCCTGAGGCCGGTGCAGTCCCGATGTTAGCGCTGCTTCTCCCAGGTGTTACAGTAGGCGCTGCTTTGGGCCCTTCTTTTAGCCCATGAGGGGTCCATCAGTGCTCATCAGTTAACAAACCGCCCTTTCGCTTTTTCACACTGCGCGCATTAACACTTTGCTACCCAAAGAGCTAGAAAGTCTGTCCTGCTGGCAGTACTCGGGGAACACG
>NW_010204322.1:0-521 GCF_000695765.1 Mesitornis unicolor
GGCGCAAGAGGTGGGTCCCATGGAAGTCCCATGGGGATGCAGTGGGGTGCTATCAGGGTGCAGTGGGATACCTTGGAGTCCAGTTGAGGGGTCTCATGGGGGGGAAATGGGGTACCTTGGGGGGCAGGGGGGGGTCCCCTTGGGGTCCCAAGACAGACCCATTGCTTCCCACCCTGCTTCAGCCAACCGTCCCAATCCCTTCCTCCCAGGGATTTGGGGTGTCAGGTGGGTCCCCCACTCACCATGGCTGCCCCCCCATTCCCGGTGGCCCTGGCCCCCGCTGGGGCGCGCGCCCACCTGAGCCCCAGCGCAGCTCCTTACGCCGCTGCGGCCTACCCAGGGTGACGAGGGTGACGAAGGGTGACGAGCAAAGGATGTACCTGGGGGGGAAACCAATGGGGCCCACGGAGGGACGGGCTTCCTCGCTCGCCTCCTTTAACTCTTTCAGGAGGCCTGGAATCCCCTTTTTGGGGGTCCCCGTGCAGCCCCCTCCATAGATCACGGCCGCTCGCTCGCCAGCG
>NW_010204323.1:0-33155 GCF_000695765.1 Mesitornis unicolor
AGCTGCTGCTGCTGCTGCAAGCTTCCTCTGCGAACCTCTCTTCTCCTCCTCACACCCCCTTCCATCCAACGAGAGGCTCCTGTTTTATTTACTTTTTTTTCCACTAAACCATGAGTGGTTCCACATTAAGTGTTCCCAAAGATAGCTTTGCTTTTGCGAGGGTAAAGAACAGAAAAGTTCTCCCTAATGCACAGCTGAGCCGGAGCTGCTGCGGAGGTTTCTAATCCTTATCTAATCCCTGTGAGAGATGAATGAAACAATCAATCGTGGCCTCTCCTCAAGTGCTCCCTCACCTTGCTATTGAGGGGTGCTTTAGCCTGGACCCATGCTATGCCTCCCCATCCACCAGTGTCCAGGCTAGTAAAAGCCCCATGGCAAGGTTTTGGCCCTTACCAAAACCTGGTTGGTGACTTGGCCAGATGCAGAACAGGGCATCCAGCATCACTTCAACCCCTCCTCACCTGTGACCCACTGAGGCAGCAGACCCTCTGGGACAGGCCCTCACTGAGCAACTGGATATGTTTCCCAGCATAGGTAGCCAAAATAGTCACTGTGGCATTAGCCATGGCATGGGTAGGCCTGTGGAGCTGATGGTGTGCATATTGCTAATGTGCTCTTTGGAAAACGTTTCCTCAGGTTGTAATCATTCCTGGCTGTCAGTCTCTGGGTCTGGCATGCTGTAGAAGTAACAAAAATGTAGCTTTCCCATGTTTTTAATGTGAAACTGTGTTGAGAAAAGAAATTTGGTAGAATTTAATGTTTCTAAAGGATAAAGGAGGTGGCCTTGGAGAAGTGGATGTGCTGTTTCGCAGAAAGCCTTGGCGCATCGGTCATTCATGTTAAACCTGAGCATGGTAGGCAAGGGGCTGTGTGAGAGAGGAGCTGAATGGGGCAAAGCTCTTATTTTTTAGGCACATGTGAAAAATTGCAGTTTGAAGTAGCCATACTGCTACAGCAAATACTTTTTTACATAAAAGCCATTCTATAATTTTCAGAAAATTTAGAAGAAAATTGATGTGACTACTTTTTTCCCCCCTCTGAATTCCTGCTCTTTATTAGTAGCTTCATGAAAGCAATGGTTTGTCTTGTGACCACTCAAAACATCTGTGTATTTACAAACATTGGTCTGGTCCTGAAATACCCTAAAGCTGAGCCTTATCTTATGCAAAAAGTTGTACTGGAATCAACAGGGAACAGTTACATGACTTAAGAACTGCTAACAGCAATTATGGCTTCCTGGCTTCCCCCTACAAAGCGAATGTTTCTCCAGGATGCTTAGTACCAAAATTAAACCCCATGATTCGAGAGAGATTTGTTTTAGCAAATACTTTTAATTTCTTCAATGTCTGTAGCAGCAACCTACTTCTTAGCAACCTTAGATGTATTTTACTCCTTCGGAAGCTCCATTCAATTATTTGTTGACTCAAAGGTGAGAATGGCCTGGGGTTTAGTGACTTTTTTAATATTTTTTTTTGTGACTTTGAAAATCTGTTGTTCAGAAGCAACTTTGTTTCATTATCCCTTTACCATCCACCTCTCTTCAGCAGCTGAACCTTCCTGCTGTTCTCTATGACTCTTTTAGGTAAAAACTAGGATGTGCTTTGTAAAGATACAGATGTTGAGTTCACCATCTCTGATTAAGATACAGAAAATCCATGCATTAAGATTTGTAAGTCACCTAAATTGCAGAGTAATATTTTTCAGAATGGAGTTTAAAGGGTTGATGTTAGAGAGACATTCTTGAAAAAAGCAGAAACTCAATAGTTACCCTAAGTCCTCTATCAGTTTTAATGATTCTCATCAGACCCCTCTAACTGTAGTGCTTGAGTTTCCTCATTAATATCCTTGAATTCCAAAGTAATACTGTGTTTCTTGCCACTTATTATAACCACCTGGAAGGCAAAGGGCACCAGTATTCAATTAAAAGTGCATAACAACGAATGAAGCATTCTTAACTTCATGCTATATGTACTTGCATAAACAGAAAGACATGAGAGACAGTATTTTCTGCCTGAAAGTCTTTCAGATCTTGTGTGTCTCGTATGTTAGCTGTGAAAGTTGCAAACAGCAGACTGTCGGAGGGTTTTGGTTGTTCATCTCAGTTCCTGATTTTTTTCTTTCTTTTTTTTTTTGTTTCATTTTCCTTGTTTAATCAAATTAGAAGTTTTGGAAGAACTGCCAGAAATGAGTGGGAAAACAGCACGGCGTTTCTTCTTCAATTTAACTTCCATCCCTAATGAGGAGTCTATCACCTCAGCTGAACTCCAGATTTTTCGGAAACAGGTGCACGGAGCCTTTGAGAACAACAGCAGCTACCATCACCGTATTAATATTTATGAAATTATAAAGCCAGCCACAGCCACCTCTAAGGACCCTGTCACAAGGCTTTTGGACACCAGGTTGGTGCATCATAATGCAAGTAAATGGGAAAGTTTTGATGTAACGCCAGCTGTTTTGAGGTGGATTGCACACGGACATCCTAATCATGGGTTTGTGGTAGAGGTGGTTCACTTGGACAAAGAGAACAGTGCCTCCAAGAGGCACGTTAGGATTAGCAGGTCTTTACATCAGGATGAAGATAGCTGGTCTCAGCTCAGGCCGTTGTTAGTAACGTTTGGGCATGATGGCAAGGGACACCCGCTTCATAAAAGAGAAAAGCGTCAAGCAAAACACAAACAGCGTAAACGCCACAAATACAGTTGCAAAAGGCATCCGTTATATGTGGACTTCAATGATGTGGGGTGGAATGACTGGATTGTTGCCCCACCGGGGTATAGTGCCTTTTACTGCCACGGGGAATGTCCTTTTCCACTGGCAGATCATCTAAACTCAACAAACCATGCCATTGTTCAGACTTTGGTCAATTCAGTGAATTCCAAAATCCCCAAGGCTTGCTGTGTGCCGACAGAACTGAGTGCTATTTCCATGCTCTACCTTGACGAGAATGAAAAAGTTGTATTAAAGAACTATCAAGATATGGTTGTGGAGGGTTGTGGGTGCCGCTAACACAGCAAATATATTAGACAAATACAGAAAGAAAAAGAAAAGCTGACACTTTAATATTTCCCAATGAAGACTTTATTTATGTAATGAAATGGAAAGAAAAAAAACACAACTATTTTGAAAATATATTTATGTCTACAAAAAAGTTGGGAAAACAAATATTTTAATCAGAGAAATATTCCTTTAAAGATTTTAAATGTATTTTAGTTGTACATTTTATATGGGTTTAACCCCAGCACATGAAGTATAATGGTCAGATTCTTATTTTGTATTTATTTGCTATTATAACCACTTTTTAGAAGAATAGCTAATTTGTATTTATATGTAATCATAAAGAAAAAAATATAGGGTTTGTACATAATTTTCCAAAATTGTAGCTGCTTCTATTGTGTGTATTTAAGTTGAAAAGAATACGTGGAAGGTTACTATGGCAAAGTGCATAGCACATTTGCTTTCTGCTGTGCTACTGTTAAGGTCACAAGTTCAAGTCCAGAAAAAAGTGGATAATCCACTCTGCTGACTTTCAAGATTATTATATTGTACAATTCTCAGGAATGCTGCAGGGTGGGCTGTCCAATCCATGAGAACTGGCATCCTCTTTAGGTGGAACATTTGGATAAGAACCAGACATTGCTGATCTAGTATAAATACTGCTATTCCCAACTAATTTGAAGTATGAATATAAGAAGGGCTGATAGAAATCCTACGGGAGATGGGAGTGGGGGAAGGCTGAATCCTTTCTATACCTACAGAAAAGTGAATGTTTGATGTCTCCTTTAAAAGTCCTTCCTTTAAAAGTCCTGGCCAAATATAAAATAATAAAAACTAAAATGTAATCTTTTTTTTTGTGATTATGTACACTAAAGAGGAATATTTATCTTATTTGTACCAGCCCTTATCTTTAACAGTTGGAAAAGCTTGACGTACTTCCTCACCCCAGATGAGAGTCACTACTGTGGAGTGTTATAGTGAAATTAATCTTCAATTTTTGCCTTACAAAAGCTGTTTTCGTATGCAGCCTCCTACCTAACCTCAGCTGATGGTTTTGCTGTTTTGCAGATTAGCTTGTCTTCCTTTCCAGGGTTTTGTGTTTGAAAGCTTTTTTTTTCCCTCTCCACCCAAATGTTTAAATCTATTTCAGATAATAAATTGTAGAACTCTGATATTTCTTTCTGAAAAGTCCACTGTGTAAGAAAAAATTGGTTCACTTGTGCAGTCATCACAAGGATAACTTGGGCTTACGTCTTCTTACTTTGTAAATCCTTCATATAAGGGGCAAAAGTGTCATTTGCAGTTGGCAAACACTGCTTTAAAGCTAATACTGTTCCTGTTGTAGGTTAAAAAGACTGGTATGGCAGTTAGGTTATTCGCTGTAGAACCTGGGGTGGGAGAGCACACAGAGGCTGGGTTGCTTGTTATGTGAAAGCTGTGCTAAAATAGCAGAGCAGGAAAATAGCTTAAACTGGCTTCTTGGTGATCCACTGCAAAGGCTACTGAAGCTGGGAACAGAATGAAATGGTGTTAGGCTGCTAGTGTTAAGTACCTGCCTGTTTCAGGAGCTCTCTGCTGTATTAGGTGGATATATAATGACTCTATGCTGATACTTCCAGAGATTTCAGAACCCCCTTGCACTCTGTCATGGGTCCATTTCTGGATTTGGTGAACTGGGGCAGCACTTCCTAAAACCATGTGGATGGTTGTCCTGTTAGAGACCTCTAAGTTAACTCTGGGAATCTCCGCTTTGACCCTCCTACTAGCCCAACTTTTTATTGATACAAACCTCCTTCTCATGGTCCTCATGAAACTCTTTTTTTACCAGGATCATCTGGGTTACAGTGAAGGTACTAAATATGTTTGTTAATCAGAAAGGCCAACTTGATGATGTCTTACAGGTCGTCTTATAGAACAGTTTGCTATTGCTAGTCATCACAGAAAACAAGGCGTACAGAGGATAGGAGAGGAAAACTAATTCCCTGTTGGTTGCTTCCATTTTTCTCTTGTGAGCTTAAAATATCTTAGGCTAGCTATAAGTTTCTGTAGAGAGAAAAACATACATAATTCTTTGTACCGGATGTAGTTTTAATAGTTAGTAGAGGACAATCCACCACTCTGCAGTTTGCTTTTGCTTATTTTTGAGGGGTAGCTGATGTTACTGGTCATACTGATACTACATAGCCTGCGAGTTTGCTGGGTGGACAACCTCAATCTGCTTTTTCAAAATACCAGTGCTGTTTTGTTGGCTAATGCTTTCAGGGGGTAAGTGTCATATGTGCAGAAGTTTAGTTTGCCTTTTGCTTGTTGCCAACTTTACTGGTGATGAGTGAGTTTATGGCTGTTGCTTTAGGAAGGTTGTCAGTCGCAGGATGTGTCACAGTGAAGGTTCTTCAAGAATTCATTGGCTGTTTGCAGCGCATGATTGTGCTAGTCAAATGCAAGCAGCGCTAGCGGGCTCTGTAACCTGAGCTTGCAAAATCTGGACATGAAGTGCTTAAAAATTGAAGGTTGCACCATTTCTGTGAGCAAGAAATGTATGATCCCAAACTTGCTGAAACCGGTAAAGACTCTGTGGCCCTTCTAACCATATCCTGAACTCCAGTGTTTCAAGGCTTAAGATTCACAGCTTCTAGCCCTTCATGTGTAACTAGATTGAGGGAGGCTTTTTATGGAGTGGTGACTGCTTTACTTCTCCTCTAAGGCATGAGAAATGCCTTACAAAAATCAACACGTTGATGCTAATCTTGTTACAAAAAATTGGCTAGGGCGCTTGTCCATGCATGAGCAGAAGCTGGCTCATGGCGTGATGTCACATTCCTTGTAAAGGCAAACCTCCTGTTGCTTGACAAAGAAGTGCATCCTTAGTAAAATACACTGGGAGACCAATGTATAATTGTAAATCTATTAAGCATTTCTATACCTGCTTAGTGTTAGTCACAGAATCATTAGTTCCACACTGGTTTTGAAGAGGAAATATGCAAGTGTGAAGCTCAGCGTGTCAGTAAATTTCTGCACAATTGGTTTCCTAATGTATCTTTAAATACTTAACCTCTCTCTTTAGGTTGGAGGTGTGAGAGTGCTCACAGAGTAGTTTGGTTAGGATTTAGAAAAGAAAAGAAACAAAACAGACTTTCATACGTGAGTGGTAGAAAACTCTCCTAGAGATCAGTTGGGTTCCTGAACTCTGCCAAATAGGGTTGATGATCAGACAGTCCTTCTGAAATGTTTGGGCTTTCTGATATTTTCAAAGTCGTAATGACTGCTAAATAATCCTAAATACTAAGGGCACACTGTTACCACAGTACTCTAGTACTTATTTTAGTTCTTTAGTACTTGATTAGTGTTATAGTACTTTATAAGAAGGGGGGGGGAAGCTAATTTCTTAAGAGGAGGAAAAAGCAGAAGATCTGGAAGGCAAAACTGCCTTTGTTACCCTATAGCCTGTTTCTCCTAAACATATTGCTTCTAGGCACTTATATAATCTATATAGGCAGAGATTGTGATAGATAATGTCACCCTTTGTGCATTTCAGATAAGCATCTCTCTAAACACAAATGTGATCAGCATCTCCCCTTGTCCTTTTGAGACTCAGTAACAGCTTTGTCGAGTGGCTTGATAATTTTTGCGCAAAATTCAGTTGGACTTCTGTGGTCAGCAACATGTAAAAATGACGTGGGAAGATCTTCAGTTGAGGTAAGCTCTCCCGAGAGCATTGGCCATTTTTACCGAGCAGGATCTGTTCTACTGCATTCATCTGGGCTCATCACAATCGAGCAGTGAGATGCTTCCTGCTCAGATGATAATTGGGTTTGAGTGTCCACAGCCTCTCACCTGCTTTCTCCCTTGCCAGGCAGTACGAAGTCTCACCTGTACAATCAGTACTGATGAGATTTGGAGAGGGACATGACTTACCGTACTCTCAGCTTTGAAGAAGGAGCTCATCTGGACTGCATTTATACTAGACCCACTTTGCTACACTATTAGAAGAGGATAATTATTGAACTATTTTATT
This sequence comes from Mesitornis unicolor, assembly GCF_000695765.1. Taxonomy (NCBI): domain Eukaryota; kingdom Metazoa; phylum Chordata; class Aves; order Mesitornithiformes; family Mesitornithidae; genus Mesitornis; species Mesitornis unicolor. The sequence continues at coordinate 7,010 of NW_010204323.1, forward strand.
GTACAGCTATTTCTAAATTGTTGATTTTTATTTTTTTTTTGGGGGAGGGGGTGTTTATTGATTTCAGGAGGCAGCTAATTGCCATATGGCAGCTTGATGTTAATGTTTTATGAAGATCAGGAAACAAAAGTTTATGAAACGCTTTTGTATAGTAAGTGCAGTTTTTCAAGAACTGTTTTATACTTCCTGACAGTGCAGGTCTGGCTTAGTGGTTTGTTTTTATTGCTTAAGAGTGTAAACCTTTCTTTAGCTGATGTGTGGAAATTATATCCTCATCCCACATTACGCATTTCTCATTGCTCATTACTCATTCCCTGCTTTCATTTCTGCCATCTGTAATCAGAGCTTTACTGTTTTAACTGCATGCAAAATGCTCCTATCCTTTGCACAGTAAGACACTTCCTTAGCACTCATCCACCCTTTCAAATAAAAAAAAGGGAGTGGGGGCAGGGAAGAGGGGGGAAAAAAGCAGGGGGAGTGGATGAAAAACCAAGAAAAACCAACTCTGTCTATATTGTTTTTCCTCTGTTTTGGGTGGAGTCTGTCTTAGATTCTGGTTGCTAGATGGTCTCTGTAGTAACAAGCAGAGAAAAATCCAAGACTGAAAAGGCACTTTTAAAGGTGCCATATCTTGCCTGAAGTATTATTTATCTAATTCTGGATATGGAATGTTTCTCTTCTCCTTTATATTAAGGCTACCCCTATTGGTAGCACAAACTGCTGCTATGAGAACTTGATTTGTTGTGTTCTTACAACACGAGAACCACAAATCTTGTTCTCAGTTGACTTAAGCTGCTCAAAATAATGATTAAAAGCCAAAGACATTAAAATGTATTTTTACAGACGTTATAAATGGTTGTTACAGGCACAAACCACCTTGTTTGTTAGTTACATAGAAAGGAAAAAAGAAGCTAGGTTCAGAAGGACACTTGGATTTTTACATATTATTGCTGTAAGGAAGGTGTTGGATAAAAGTGGCAATCTTATTTTGTTAGACTACTATGTACAAGGAAAGAGTTCTAGCTCCATCAGAATATAACCTTACTCTGCTGTCCTCCAGATTTTTTGTTTATTTCTCCCAAGAGATTTTGCGGGTGGAACCATTGGTGTACATTCACTACATTTGCCTTACTTGGGCACAAAAAGAATTAAATAATTTTAAGATCACTTTTTTTTTCATGTCTCTCCAGTACTAATCCTTCATTACCTGTATTCCTGACAGCCTTGTCTGCAACAAGCAACAGTGGTTTCCTAAGGTGGAGTTTCCTCTCTTTTTGGAATCTAGCCACCTGTCAGTACCCTCTGGGATTTAGCAACCTTCTGTCTGCAAGCCTTGTGCAATGGTCACTTAAGAAAGTAGGTACACTGGTTTTGTCCCGGTTCTGTGTCCTTTACAGGGGCAAATTTATCCCTGCCTTCAGTAAGAATCTTAGTTTGGGAAGGGTCTGAGTGCTTGCACCCATTGTGGGCAGGAGGAGACAACTTGTAACATCAGGGACTCTGTTTGTAACTTGCCAGGAGTCTGAGGGCCAAAGCTCATTTGCATCTGTATTTACATAGTGCTGTGAAGGCACTCAGCTGTAGTACCTGCCTGGGCTTGTATTACCCTTGATAGACGAACAGAGGCTGAGAGTCGTTGGACTTCTCCAGAGGTAGGAAACGTGCAGTGGGTCAGCTCGGTTCTCAGGTCATAAGGCAGGGTAGCAATGAGATGTATTTTTGCTCTCCGTAGTTCATTCTTGTAGGGGCTTCTGCAAAATGTGCTTGGCTGCCAGTATAGAAATTAGGCTGGAGCCACTGAGCTAGGTCTGCAGTTTAGTGTATTGGCTTAATTCCAGGAAAGATACAGATCTGTGCCTTTTTAGCTTGAAAAAAGGCAGGAATTTCAGTGGGAAGAGGTGGTGGGAGAGGGAAGTGGGTTAGGACCCTGCAGGCTTTTGAAGCTGAAAGTGTTAGAAGTTTCTGGAGGGACTTCAGGTAGAGACATCAGAGCAGCAAATTGATAACATTCTGAAGGTTCAGGTTCCCACAACAGCTGGACTGTGGCAGATTTACAATTTAATGAGGCTGATAATCCCATTAGAGAGTAAATTAAGGTGTTTTTTTTTCTGGGAGATCATCAAGAAAATTATGAATATTGTACTGTAGCTTGGGTTGTAATGCCAAGGCAGTGGAGAGCTGATATGTACTTCTTGCACTGCAGGATACTGTTTCATTCGGTGTGTCTCATTAAAACAGAGTATTCAACTCCAGCAGTGTTTCACTACAAACAAAAGCAAATTTATTATTATTATTACTACTACTGTTATTATTACTATCATCATCATCCTGGGAACAACATGCAGATTGAAAGATGGAAATATCAGTGAGATCTGCAAATCAGCACAGCTCTACTGACTACGTTCTCAGATGATCCGGTCCTTTTTGTTAAAGCAAATAATCAGAAGCCAGGGTGACTACATATTAAAAAAAAATAATAATGTATTTAATGTAACTATTGACTTAACTCCAGTAGCCTGTAACTTGCACAAACCCATTTTTTATGGCATTCTGCATACCCTAGTGATGGGAAAGTGTTGTATGGAATAATGACTCTGTAACCACAGACTTCAAAAGTATAGAATGTCTGCGGCATGATGGAAATAGCTGTTTCCACATCAATAATATACACACAGGCATACTGAAGCTTAATTGCAAGGCCAATGGTGATGGGAGGGGGAAGGGATATCTGAGTACAGCCGCACCAAGCATGCAGGCTGAGCAGAATGCCCCTGCTTTACAGCCAGAAACAATGATTCATTTCATTATAATATTGACTTTTGCATTTTTCTCATGACTTATTGATAACTTCGTATGGGACTTTATAGACCAAAGGAGTTATTGACTCCTTAGGAATTAGGAAGAGAGAGAGGGTATGTGGCTGTTTTAAATTTTTCTATGTTAAGGGCAGTTCTAATACTTTTTTCCCTACTTGCATTTTCTCTCTTCCTTTGAATAATAAAAAAATCTTTTACTTAAAAATCAGTCTTTCACTTTACAAGCTCAGCTTTTTAGTTGATTTTCTTGAAGAATCCTCATCTTCTAGTTGACATCATAATGCTAACGTGAAGGCAGTTTTGATGTCACAAACTGTAGCTATTGAACCAAGCTGTAATGCATGTTGAAGCTGTTTTCCCAGTGCTGGCACAGTAAATAAGAGGCCCAATAGCTTTGAGCAAAAAATGGGTTGTGTTTTGCAAAATACTGGCATTATTGTTACTCTTTTATACCTATTGTTCAAGACCTAAATTACTGGAATGGCAAATGGCAGGTGTGTTGTCATTTTACTGCTCTCAGTGCACAGACTATTGGCATTTTGCAGGATTAGTTTAAAGCTTTCTCTGCTGGAATCTCATGAGGACACTGTGGAGCCTGAGACTCTTAAAAAGAAAATTTCCTCACACTCTCTGGGGAGAAGCCTCAGAAGGCCACCTTGAGGCTCAAAGATCAGAAGGAAATGAATTTGAAGTTCTCCTTTTTTTAACCACTGGTATTTTTAAAGTCCATCAACATTTTTGGTTACTTAGGATTAGCAGTAACCCATGTTCTAGTTGAAGTTATTACTGAGGGGAGGATCAAAGACTAATTGATTTGTATTTCCTCGTCTGGTGATTTTTTTAAGTTTTTTTTTTTTATTTTTTTCCTTTTTTTTTTAACAGTTAATTATTAACTACTTCTTGACACATTGGGAAAAGAAGAGTCTCCCAGGTTTGCAGATGAAAAGATTTTAATCTTTAAAAATATAACCCAAATGTACCCTAGAGGGCAGAGTCATTTAGAGAGAGAGATCCTGCACACCTGCTGAGTTACTCATTCATGCCCACCACTGAGTTCCTCAGTGAGGAGGACAAAGCCCTGGGAAAATGGTGCTGGGAGCGTGGGTGGAGCCTTCTGTTTTTTGTCAGCAGCAAAAGTTGAGAAAGTGGTCTGTGACACTGCTGTGTGCAGGTTCTGACAAAAATGAAGAACAAACAAAAACCAAACCAACCAACAAAAAACATTTTAAAAAAAGAACCAGTAGTTTGCAAACAACTCCATATAACTCAGCAGGCCATTCTGCTACTGCATCTTTTGCCTGCTGGAGTGTCTTAGCTTTGATTTGAAGGTTAAATTTAATTTTCAAGTAGAAGTAGCTTAACTTATATATCAAAGAAAATAAACCAGGTGCTGCCTTTTCCAAGAGCATTTTCCTCTTGAGACCTGAGCCATGGTGTGGGTTACTGCCAACTTTTCCATCTAACTGGTGAGGAAAATCTGTTGTCAGCCCTTTGTCTGTGAGGCTGAGCTTTATTGGGAAGGATTTAGGAAGGTTTTTCCAGCACCTCTTGTATGTGAATACTTCCTTCAAGAAGGGTTTCAGGCTCCATTCCTCTCTTTACCCCATTCATAAGGGGGGTAGGCAGTGGGGGAAAAAAAGGGGCCCAATACTGGGACACTTTGAAGAGTGTGCCTTTACGAAGCTTTGGTTTTTCTCTCTTCCTTGAACTCTTATTACATGATCCTGGTTTTCTGAGCCAACTGTTAGCCCAAGGCCAAATCCTTAGCCCTGGGCTAGGTAACAAAAGCATAGCTGAGGTGATCTTGACTCTTTTTAAAAGGCTGTCTACTCTTTGATGCGATCAGAATGAGACACGTAATTCATTTTAGTTGCAAAGATTGTTCTTAGCATGGGAAATTAGCAACCTCTGTGACAAAAAGTCAGTATGTTAACTCTGGGTATGTGTGCTCTGTGTTGATTTCTGTCTTCCATTATGTTCTACATCCTGGAGGGTGTTGGTGTGTCTAGGAAGAAATCAAGACTGAATCCTATCTGGGTAGTTTCACTTTATAAACTGCATCAGTTCATACCAAACCCTGAAGACTTTGTGCTAATGACAGGAATCGGCATTTGGAAAATGTAGGTTTCTGACTTGCAGCTCTAAATAAGGGGAATTTGTAATTGGAGTGTACGCTCAAGAGAAATTAAGCTGAGATCAGGTTTATTAATTGTTAAGTACAACCTTCTTCTTCTGTGCAAAGACCCCAGTGGTCAATAAGTGTCAAATCATGCTATGTGCAGAAGCGCTTCCTTTTCTACGCTGTGGAGGCCTCTCCAACAGGTCCTTTCCAAGCTTTTTCTTTAGGAGAGGACTCTCTCACTGTAAGTTCTATTGCTGGAGTCTTGGTGCTATTCTGAATAACTTTGAGGGTTTGTTTTGTACTGTAGTCTAGCAAGCCTGATGGCAAGAAACATGGTATTGCTGGTGCCTGTAGAGTCAGGTGGGTCTAGTCACAAAAGATAGTGGAATTCACAGCTAAGCTGATAGTAGGAAGATGAGTTATGGTTACTAAACCTGTTAAAAGGAAATGCATCAAATACTGCATCAGAAAAAGGGCGATGTAGCATCAGGGCTACCAGACTAAGGACAGGAGAGACAGCAAACTTTACTCTGCCGCAGACCTGAAGCGCACCATTGGAAAAGTCCCTCACTGTCCTTGTGTGCTGCTTCTCAAATAGCTTTTCCCTATCTCATAAGTGTTTTGTAATGATATGTACCTTAAAGAATCTGGAGATGCCCAAATGCACTGCTGTTTATCCTGTAGGGGAGAGATAGCTAGCTACGTTATATGGCGTAATGACAGGCTTCGTCCGTTGGTAACCAGTTTGCATGCAGACCAGGTCTGGCCAGTATTACATTGGAAAGCAGAGATGGCTTAGTGATTAAGGTGCTGAAGTGGGATGCTGGAAATCTGGGTTCAAGTTGTGGGTCAGCCATAAACTCCCTCTGTAACCTTGAGCAATATAATTATTCTGAGACTTCAAAGGTATCTAAACAATTTGGACACCCATTTTCCAGTCATTTTAATTAACTGGGATGCTTTGAAATGCTCACCTTTAATCTCTCTGTGCCTAGGATTCTCATCTGTAAAACCAGGATAATAATATTTCTTAGTGCATGAAGAGGATGTGTGCATTAATGGTTGAGAAGTGTGCAGCTAAATGCAGCAGATATGGAGCTGGCAAGGAGTTTAGTGAGAGGGGAGCATGTTGCATTTTGCAGGCATAGGGCTTAAATACACATATGGGTGCTGTGCACAGGACAGACTTGGCCTGTTTCAGTGAGATTTGTTTACATGTGGGCGTAAACTGGGGGATAGTTACTTACCATGATAAATTACTGTTGTATCGGTTCATGAGAGATAAATACCACTGCAACCAAAATATTTACTGAAACAGCTCATTTATTCAATATTTCATTTAGCTCCATAACAAGATCTTGCCATTTCTTTAGTGTCTTGCCATTCTTTACTATTGAATGTTAAAATTTTACAAGATAAAATGGCTAGTTATGAACACTTCAATTTCTGTAGCTTTACTTCATAGGAAGCCATACTCCCCCTTAACATCACCTACGGTTATGTCCCTTTGCCTGCTGTTATGTGATTGTGTAATGAAAAGCCTGTAATGCACCCGCGCAGAGAGAAGGGTTAAGAGAGCCAAGGGAGTCTTTAATTCCTTCGTTTTCTGACTTTTGTGGGTTTAATGTACAATCTTAACATTCCATTAGTAAGTGGTTGCATTTTTTTTCTTTTTAACTTAAGAGATTAAAGGTTCCTTCAGATTTTACATTTTTTTCGCTCCTCTCTCTAGTCATGTCAGTTTTGTATGCTGGGCAGGCAGGAAATTAAAAGTTATCTTCAGTAACCATTGATGCCACTTCCAGAGCCAAGTGATGGATGTCTAAGAGGTGCCTGTCCATAGGGGGCTGCTTTTCCCAAAGGATGTCCATCATGGTAGAGAAATGTTTTAGAGGCCCTAGGTCTTGAGTTCTTCACTGGCCTTTGAGAGATGATCATCACCCAGCACCTCTGAGTAAAATGCTTTGCAAACTGCATGCAAAACACTGTGCAGTGTTACATGTTGTGAGAATATCTGATCCTGGTTGTTACAAAAGTTATTGATATGTCAGTGGTAAGTAGATGTTGAAATAAGATTTAGCTATTTAAATATGAAGAAAAGAGATGGCTGCTGCTCTACACAGCTTCCACTGAAGCAGTTGCATCTGTGACTTGAGTATGAATCAAATAAGAATCCTTCTTATTGCTCCGTCCATTGGCTTATTATAATGACTGCTCTGTAGACAAGAAAATCTGACTTTCTTACTACTTGTTAGCATTAAGCTAAGATGGCAATGGAGTAACTCATTATTTATCTTAAGGAAGTCTCAAATCTGCCTGTCAAGATATGGTTCTCTCTTGAGCAACCACGAACCAAGTGCTTCTTTAATGTGCTGTCATGTATACTTGCAGGATAGATTGCCAAATACATCTCAGTTTTATTCTAAAGTCTATATTATGAACATCCTGCATGGCAGACTTTCCTTTAAAACTTCAGTGTAATAAGGTAGTGAAAACTCTGGTTGCAGTTTTCACTGAAAACTGATGATCAGAGTTATCAGAGATTTGGGATGGTAGCTGTTTTTACACAAGATTTTCTTATTACTTTGATTTAGTTTTTTACTGAAGGGAGCAGATAAGAAATACTGTTAAGTAATTACTTTGTATTGTGTAGAAGCAAATATAATCCCTAAAGATTCTGCAGAAGAAAAACTTATTATTACTCTAAGTAAACATTTTCAGGTAGTTTCACCTTGTAGAATGTGATCATTTGTTTGTGTAGTAGATGCATAATTTTAAAAATAAAACCAAAGAAAACAGGAAGGGATCATGCCTGGATACCTACCAAAAGTTAAAATGACCTTTGATAAACAAAACTGCCTCTGGATTTTCCAGGAGGGAATAATGCGTGGAATGAAGTGAAAAAGATATAGCTAAGAACAAAATATAGTAATGTTTATTTGTTGTTGTTGTTTTACACCTTTTTTTTTTTACCAGTGGCCCAATTCTGCAAAAACTTAATGTTCTTATTAGGTATTTTGTATTCTAGGCCCATGAAAAGCTTTTGGACAGAACTTTATTTAGTACATTGTTACTAACTCTGGTGTCTGCCCAACTTTATCCAAGTTCATGAACCTTTTGAACAGTGGCCCCCCTCATGCCCCTGGGGTTCTGGAGAGGGATTTATGATTTCATGTGCAAAACAGTGTGAAACTTGGCACTTTCGCACGGCCTGAACCCTGACAACTCTAGGAGCACAAAGCAAAATCGGGGCCTCTGAGCTCAACCAGCTCAGAGACAAAGTAAGGGTTTATTAAAACTGTCATGAACTTGAACTGAATAACATTCTAAAAAACTGGCCCTTACTTGTCCCATCACTGCCTTATCATTTACATGGGGCAAATCCATCCTTCATGGCTGTTGTAAAGATAAATTCAGTAAGACTTAATGGTGTTCAAATAAGGATGGTGGTGAATGGGGAGTTAAAGACTTCTGATATGTAGGGAAGGAGGTTGATGACTGGGAAATACAAATGTGTTAATAGTCAGTGCATGGCTAGGAGAAGTTCCCTTGAGTTCCTGCTTGCTGAAGAGCTGGTGCAGGCCAGTCATTAGGGCTGTCTGACAGGGTAAATGAGTTACAGTCAAATCAGGCACTCATTTACATCACCAGGGTTTTTCAGAGCCTGTGTAAACTGCAAGCTCCAGTTCATACTGAAGGCCAGCTTTGCCTTTTGCTTACTCTGCTTTCAGAGTAATCCCCTATGAGCGGGGATTTGGCCAAAGGTGTAAGATTTACCTACCTCCTGATTTATAAACCAGCAAAGGTGCTACCTGCAGCCTGTATTCAAGTCCATTAAAAAGAGTACCAGGTTCCTAATGTTCTTCAGTTGCAGTTCTGCAGGTCTTGCCCTTTTTACTAGACATGAAGTCTCTGACAGTCATTGAAATTGATGCTGGGGATTGGGCCCACAAGGTACAGAAATATTTCTTCCTTTCTTCATTTCCTGGCCTTGCCCTCTGGACAGTGGGTAGACTGACTGTGGAGCATCTGTCATTCAGGTAGGTCATGTTATGCCCCTTCTTACTAAGTCCTGAAATGAGCCAGTGTTGCTCACCTGCACGCCCAAACTGTCTATAAGTGGACACTTTGGACATTAACTCTGTATTGCATTGCCTCTACTTCTACGCTGTATAGAGAACTCCAAGGATCCTCCACAAGTGAGGCCCTGGATGGATTTTTCTGAATGGACCTCTTTCAAAGTTGCTTGTAATTGTTGCATTTACGTGGTATGGATTTCAACTGTGATTCTACAGTGTAGGATGACAGTACCTCAGGTTATAAAGTTACAATAGGAATATTCTGCTGTTAACACATGCAAAAATCTGGTTATCAAGAAGTGGGTTCACTTTTCTGACACTAGGCCAAATCCTTTTAGGAGAACTGTAACCTTCCCCACGTCTGCTGGAAAGGCAGTTTGATGGGGCATAAACAATTCAGGAGACCTATGGAGTGCATGAGGGACAATTTTTTGATGCTGGTGCTGGACAAGCTGACTGATGGAAGTACTGTGCTGGACCTGCTGCTCATGAATAAGGAAGAACTGTTTAGGGCTGATTCGGCTGCAGTATCATGAGATGGTTGTTTAAGAACCTGAGGGAAGTGGGAAAGGCAAAACTTCAAGCGTGTGGACTTTGGCTTGTTCAAGGAACTGGTAGGCAGAATCTCCTGGGAGTCTGCCCTGAAGGGCAGAGACCCATGGAAGTTGCTTGATCTTCAAGGACAGCCTCCTCAAAGCACAAGAACAGTCCATCCTGATGTTCAAGATACTGAGCAGGTATAGCAGGAGGCCAGCTTGGCTGAATGGGAACTCCTCACTGATTTCAAATGCAAAAAGGACAAGCATGGAGGTGGAAGCAGGGACAAGCAACCAAAGAGGAATACAGAAATGTTGCCTGGGCATGTGGAAACAGAGTTAGAAAAGTCAAAGCTTAGCTGAAGTTAGAACTGATGAGGCTTGTGGAGTGTAAATGGATCATTTCTACATGTACATCAGCAACATAGAGGAGACCAAGGAAGGTGTGGGTCTTCTGCTGAATGTGGCAGGTTATGTAAAAGCATGAGAAAAGGCTGAAATAATGTCTGGTCTTGGTCTTTATTGGCAGGATCTGCATTCAGGCTTCTATGCTTAGTGGCAGAGCTTGAGGGAGAAGGGGGTACTTGGATTAAAGAAATAAAGATCATGTAGGTAAATGTAGCACATACAAACCCATGGGGCTGGATAGGATGCATCAGAGGGTGCTGAAGGGCTGGTACTAATATCTTCATCAGCAACCTGATCAAAGAGACAGAGTGCATCCTTAGCAAGTTTGCAGGTGGCACGAACCCAGGAGAAGTGGTTGATACACTGAAGAGCATGTCTGCTGGCCAGAGGAACCATCTGAGAGATGAGCTGGAAGAATGGGCCAACAGAAGTCTCCTAAAGTTCAACAGAGATGGATGCAATGTTCTGTGCCTGGGACAGAAATGCCTCATGTCGAGGTACAGGGGTAACATCTTAGCACTGGGGGAGTTGGTAATCCTGATGGACACCACATCCACAATCTGTTAGCAATGCAGCTCCTGCAGGAATGAAAGCCAACTGTGTGCTGTGTTGCCTGGAGAGGACTGACTATTCCCCTCTGCTTGCAGTCATGAGGATGCAACTGGAGTACTGCATCCAGTTTGAGAATCTTTGGTAGAAATACTGGCAAATTAGAGAGAGCTGAGAGCAGCAGTTGTGGTGGTTAGGTCATGTGACCTAGACACACTGGGCACATGAGGAGAGGTGGGGGAACGTTAATTTACTTTGCTAGGGGGAATATAACTGCACTTTTCCGTGACCCAAAAGGATGTTATAGAGAGGATGAAGCCAGGCTCTTCTCAGAGATGCACAGTGGAAGGACAGGAGGCAGCTGCCACAGATTATAGCAAGGAAAAATCTGACTGAATAGAGAAGGAAGAATTTCTTCACAGTGGTTTAGGACTTAAGCCCTGAGAAGTTGTAAAATTTCCACTTTTGGAGATTTCCTGAACTTAACTAGTCAAGGCACTGAGCAACCTGATCTAACCTGAAGCTGGACCTCCTGTGAGCAGGAGGTTGGACGAGATGATCTCCAGAGGTCCTTTCCAACCTCAATATTTTTGATTTTGTGACAGAGAAAAACCACTGAGCAAGAGCAATATGAATGTAGTGAGTTCTTGTTTCTGTGCATATCATGTTATTTTTAGTTTGTGCTCCATTTAACAAACTTCTCTGCTTGTGAAAGTGAAATAATAAAAAGAAATTGTAGGCAGGGAATCTGCTGCAGTATGCAGATTAGGATGTCACATTTATTGAAGCACTCTGTCCAATATGAACAGAATAAGATAAGAAAAAACTGATCATTTATTTCTGGCAGGCATTTTTTTCTCAAATATCAGTTTTGAATGAATCCTAATAATGAGTTTAAAAAGATCTTCATGCAGATGAGAGAGACTGTAATGCTAGCTTCTCTCTGAACTTTTACAACAAAAATTACTCAGTATTGGATAGTTACTGATTTCAGTAGAAAAATGAGGTGATGTATTTTGTACTTTTGCTCACAAAAATCCTTGCAGCCTGGATGAGAAGAAGATATAAGGACTTCTTTGACCAATTAGAATAAAAATTAAAAAAGACAGCAAACTGTTTGCAGCCGCTGACACCTGTTAAAATTCAAGCCCATGCTAGAATATCAAGCTTCTGCTGAAATACGTACTGAGTGTATTTTTATGTTTTAAATATGACTTCCCATCCTGGTATTTGCAGGTGCATTTTACTAAAGTGAACACAATAATTTTGTTAATTGCAGTTCAAGCTCATTAGAGAACTATAAAGGCAGAAGAATGAATGTAACCGTGCATTAAATGGTAAATGATTTTGGGGTGGGAAGCAGTCAGGTGTGTTGCCTTAGGCTATGATTTTCCCCATATTAACATACATAGCCAAGAAAGAATGAGGCGGGTAGGAAGAAAGAAAGGCCACAGGTCACCTAAGCAAACCTCCCAAACTTCAGTGACGCTGAAGGGAAACGTTAGTTGCTGAAGTGCTGAGAATCTAGCTGGGACTGGCTCACACTGGGCAGTTTTGTATTGGTTTCGGGTCATTCTGACCAATTATGGTGAAATCCAAACCAACACAGCATTGTTCATGTAGTTAACATGTAATTGAGCAGAGCTCTGAAAGGTTTCACTGCAGCTTGCAAGACCTCTCAGATGCAAGTCAATTACTTTCATTGCAAAACCATGTTGAAGCAGTGTATGCTTGAGCAAACAGCCAAACATTTCCCTTCAGAGTTTTGATAGAAGATTCGTAAACTTGAAAATGTGTTATTGCAAAGCTTGGTTGCTTCCATCTCTCTACCAGACCCTCAAGCCAGCAGGTATCCATGGATTCCAGATGGTTGTACAAGCATATTTTGCAGCCTCAGAATAATAATCATTCAGCGCAATGAAAACCTTGGCCAACACTTCAGATCTGAATAGCAGTACTGAGTGACTGTGTTTGGGTGTCCAGGTGGATGTGGCTCAAAGTATAATTTATTTGTATTGACATAATTTGGATCCCTTGGAAAATCAGGCTCTTTTATGTTGCCACTTGTTTTCCATTTTACCTTTGCTTGAAGTGGAAATACTTGTTTTGAGAAAAGAGGAAGTTGCTAGGAGAACTGAATGAAAATTTTCCCCTGGAATTTATTCAACTGATACTGTACTCTATATAGGACATCCCATTTTTTCTTTTCTGTTTGTCAGTTTCCCGTCTGCTGAAAGCATTTCCATTTTCTGCTGTTCCAGTGAATTGTTTAACCAGTGACCAAAGTTGAAAGTTTTGTGACCTTCAGAATATATCTGTATTATCTGAAAGGCAATTGATTTGCAAATGACCCGAGGTATTTTTAAAGCTTTCAGAAAAATAGCTGATTTCTGTCTAGTCCTAAAAAATTCCTTTGATAGAAAAGAGAGATATACCATTATTTATTAATGTTTATATCTGGTGAAAGATAGCTCCTTAGCCATTGTTTCATTATATTTGGTTCAATTTCTTTGTTCTTTAGTTGTGTCCCAAAAAGACAATAGACACCTGTAGACAGTGTTCTCTCAGAGCTTAAACATAACTGTGAAAAGCAATTAGTGCGAATTAACAAAAGTGTGTATATTAGTAATAAACTTTATAATAATTCAGGAAAATAATTGCACTCTCAAGCCCCAAAAGTTTATATAATAGGAAGATTAATATTTTTTCTTTTCCTTTCTAGTGTATCTGGAGCCGCATAGGGTCAGGGAAAAGCTTCTGGAATGGACTTGGTTGAATCTTTTCCAGCAAATCCTCTGTTCTTTGAAGTCCCAGCTTTGGCAGCTGCTGCCAACTTTACAGTCCAACATGAGACCAGTAAAACCAGATTTTGCTGGTAGGCCCAGTCTCCAAGAGGGCTTCCTTTTGTAGAACCAAACACAGGCAGTTAATTTGCTGTTGGATGTATGTCCTATTTAACAAGATGGATATTTGTTCCTAACAGCTTAAATGCAAAGGTGTGTACTCTTGTCTACTGTGTCTGTTCCCAGTTAATCCACTTGAAGTTAATTTTAGCATATTTTTTATTTGACTATTTGAGTGGTTTAACCCAGCAAGCAGTTAAACATGCAGTTTGCTCAATCAACTCTTCTCCCACCCCCCATGAGACAGGGAAGAGTATTGGGAGAGTAAAAACTTGTCAGTTAAGATAAAGCCTATTTAATAATTAAACCAAACTGATAGTAATACTGGTGAATTGTAATAAGAAAAGGAACAACAATAATAAAACAATCACAATTATACTCAGCTTTCAAATGGCAGTCACTGGCTATACACCAGTGAAAATGCAATGGAGAGAGGTAAGCGAAAGAAATGCATTTTCTCTGCAAAGAACATGTATGCAACTTTGTGAGTCTAAAATGAAAGTCCTCAGTTTGAGGTAGACAGGTGATGAGCTGTTCAACCATAGCCAAGTGAGGAAAAAGTAAGGAAAAAACCTCTTACCTGACAGCTGATCAAAAGCAATAATATATATATATGTTAAAAAAACCCACCAAAAAACAACAACCCAACAACACAAATGCACACCCATGACCAGACTGGTACTAAAGTCTTCTTTATTGGTGACATGTGGGCAAATATAATGGAAATACTTTTTAAAGTATTACAGGCAGGAATTTCAGCCATTGTGGGGTTTTCTGTTATTATGATGGGTGGATCTGAAATAATAAACTTCCCAGATGTTCACTGTAAGTGAGGACAAACCCATCTCCTCACTTAACAATGTAGAAATTTCAGTGACAGTGCTGTTCTGTGTGTCTCTGTGCACGTATGCGTGCATGGCATGTGGTTGGTGTGGGGCTGGCACCACTGTTTTTTTTTGAAAAAGTAAAAAAAGATGTTTTGCTTGCCTTGAAACAGTGCGATATCTGCCAATTTGAGCAGCTCTAGCACCACCGTGCTGTTGGGATTTGGCAAGAGAGGGACTTTCACTTCGTTTTCCTGCCAAACTCGGCCACTTAATGAACATTTCAAACCTCTCTACGTGCATGTGCTCTGTGGATGTTTGAGGGAAGAATCCTGTCCTGCCATAGCTGGCTCAAGCTTCTCCCTGCTGCGTGGGGGCTGCTCTCCCACACTCCCCACCCATGACAGGTCTGTCCCTCAGGGAGATGGAGGGGGGCACGGGCAAGAGAGGAATTGCTCTGTGATTGCAGCTGTATTTTCAGGATGGGAGTAATCGCAGGAAAGCCTGCCTGTCTGGTTGAGTATCTCCCTCTGTACTCCCGGGAGGGGGATAATATTTGTAAAGAGCTCCTTTTTCCACTCAATGCATAGATACATATGGAATAGAATAGAAAAGAGAGCAGGAAGCTTCCGTATTTTGGGGAGGTGGTAGAAAAGTTTGTGTTCATCACGTTTCCTTCCAGAAACCTGCATTTTGCCCTTCTCAGTAATCCCCACACAGAGCATGTGCTCAGCTCCCTCTCATCTGCACAGCAAAAGGCAATGTGCGCTCTTTCACTCAGGTACTTTGTCAGCTCTACCTACTGGAGGTCTCTTCAGTACTCTAAGGGTCCCAGCCCTGCTGGAATTTGCTTCCAGCTATGCAGTGGATTTCTGTAGGCTTTATTTTTTTTTATTTTTATTTATTTTTTTTAAGTCAAGGACATCACAAACACGTGTGTGTGTGTAAACTGTATTTAAAAATGCTTAGGATATACTAAAATTGTCTTGCAACTTTAATTCTCTTCCCATCCCTGCTCCAATCTTCTGTGCTATGATACAGTCTTTAATTAGACCACTAGAATTACAGACCTGCTTGGGGAATGAATCAGGGTTGTGTGATAAAAGACACCATTGTCCGAGGATCTCTACCCTCTTTTTGGCAGGAGTGGGAAGATGAAAAGTGAATGAGGTGGGGGTTTGTGGAAAGAGGAAAAAATATTAAAGGCTGCTCAGATGTACAGTGGAGAACTAGCACTTTCAGTGCTTCTGCTAGAGTGATTCCAGGCAAGCTACTTAAACCAAACTCTTCATAGGTGATCACTAATTAAGTGTTCCTCAGGTTCTTGGTATCTGACTTGAGACCCAGGGGTCTGACCTCAACTTCTGAGCAATCATAGTTGCAGCAGAAGCTCAGGAGAGCTGCAGTGTAGAAAATATCATAGTGTTCTGGAAAATGAAAAGCCTTTGGCATGTCCAGTTGCTCTGTCCCCATAGCCATGGATCCTTCATGGATCCCTTTTTCTTCCTCACTCCCCAGCATGTGAAATGGGGGAAAGGTCATCCCTTCACTTTGTTGGGAACCAGTGAAGATAAATTCAAGTTTGTGACTGACATGCCTAAGTAAAAATGTCAAGAGCACTGAGACAAAACGGATGAGGACACTGCGAGTTCTGGAGTTGGGTTTGAGCCATGTGCAGCAAAGCTGGCTTGGGAGCAAGCAGTGGGTGCTGGGGCTTATATCGATCATGTAATTGCTTTGCAGGTTCATACCAGCCTCCTCCTTGCCCTGGCTGAGCCTGGGGCAGGCACCCTGGTGTGAAAAGAGAAGTGTGGTCGTATCACTACAGGCACGTGCATGAGGGGAGGTAAAATGACTTCATTTACTGTAATTCTGGCTTTTTCTCACTTTTGAGTGCTCGACTTTGCAAGAAGATAAAGTCGTCTTTATCTGTTTTGTGAGTAGCAAACATCCCTATACATACCTGAGCAAAGAAATGCTTTCCCAATGGTCCTTTAAGGCAGAATGTGCTGCATTAGTGGCTTTTTATTAGGAAGAAAACTTGGAGGCACAAGTGTTGATCTTTTACTGCACAGCAGTTTATGGCTGGATAAAAGGTTTCTGAAAATAGGTTTGATTTAAATAAAACAACTATCTCCACTTTAATTTTTCATGTGTGAACACTTCAGAGAGTGCTTCTGTAAACTTCATTACAACACATGCCCTTGCGTGCCAAATTATAACTTTCAGGATCTTTGAAATTAGGCATCTGTTATCTCTTGCCTGGGGTTTACGTGAGGAAAACAAGAATTCAAAACATGAATGCTCACAATCTTTACAAAAATACTGATGTTTACAGTTTGACCTTTACTTTCTAGTGTTTGCCTAAGGGCTAAGTATTTGGAATTTGGCTTATAAATGTTTATCATCTAATAGGAATGATATCAGAGTTCTTACAAAAATAAGAGTTCCCTGGAATAATTTGACCAAAAAAAGAACCACAGTGAGGGGAGGGAAGGGGGAAAGATAGCCAAAAGAAAGGATTTGGACTTTCTGGCATTGCTGCGGTTTTGATTGAGAACAGTTTCCCCAGGGCAGGTGTCCCTGCCGTGCCAGCAGCCTGCTCCCTCAGGGTTGGCAACATGCTGTTCCTGCCCGAGGTAAAACCCAGGGCCCTCAGGTCAGCCCTCAATGCTGGCAGCAGTGTTCCAGCTGGGGAGGATACAGGGCGAGATACAAAGTTTAGCAGAGGAGTGGCAAAGGGGGAAGCAGTTGTGACCTCAAGGAGATGCGGTGGTCACAGCATGGGATTCTGTGCAGGATGTGTGTGCAAGGCCTGAGGCTCAGCCTGTGGAGGTGCAGAAGCACTGTGAGTGAAGGTGCAGCTCATGGCTTGTGAAAGCTGACTCGCCATAGTGGGGCTGTCCTGCAGCTACTGTGCAGCCAATGTGTGGAGTAGGTAAACCTGCTCTGCTATTTTTTGTTCTCTATTTTTCTACAAAATTACGTAGAAGACTATGGACTCAGTCTCCTCCTACGACTGAAACAGGTGGAATTTCTAGTTGATGTTTTGGAGAAGCTGAAAGAAGGGACAATGAGATGATGGTGTGTTGGGGGAATGGGACCAAATGTGATGTAAGAAGGGCCAAAGAGAGCTATAACTTAACTCTAATCTTACACTTTGTCTCCCTTACCATACAGTATCCTGCTTTTTCACTTTTATGAGCACCTCAAGTTGCTCTCATTCTTTGCAGGAGATGCTTTCCCTTACCTAAAAAAGTGGTGCTTTCCAACATGCCTTTTCCACACAGGTGCAGAACGTCAGTAGGAATTCGGTTTGAGAAAGGTGGCTCAAAGTGGCATTACTATGTCCCTTTTCTCTGCTGATGTAAGCATGCTGAGATATTTGGATTCCTCTGCTTTTGGTGGCAACAACTTTGAGTCAGTCTTTGGCAGGTTTCTTTTATCAATTCTGTTTAATGATGAACTTATTGCTTTTCTGTCTGCGTGATTTCTTTCCCTCATACCATTTTTTCACTCAGTTTTGGAACATACTCCTTTTTCCTCTCTCTCCCCATGAGTAGCACCCAAGTATTTCCAAACATGATGTAGCTACAGACTTAAGCACAATCGTTAACTCCATCGATAGCCTGGTGAATGTGGGCATATTTCAAACCACACCCATGATCTGGCGTATTACTATGATGAAACAGAAGTTTATAAGAACAGACTTTATTGCTGCTGCAGCATTTTTTATGGCTGTAATGCACCATTAGTGTGCAACAGGGAAGGCCTAAAGTCAATGTTAAGGCAGCAAGTTCTGGTTTCTGCTGTCTTGTCCTTGGATTTTCATAGCCTCTGTAACTGAGTGGGCTTTTGAAATGCCCTTGAACCAGGTATGGAACTTGGAGGTAGCTGGCTTGGTGCTTTCTTTTTTTTTTTTTTTCCTTTTTCTTTCCCCTGCTCTCCCTCCAGCTGCATAGATCAGGCTCTGTGTGTTTCTTAACTTCAGTTTTGCTCCACATGCAAACTGTATCATCTTAATTAGCTATTCTCTGGTTAGCTTGCTGAGGAGAGAAAGAGGATTATATTTACAAGAGGTGGCTATTTTTCTTGAAGTAGAAAGCACTCCCTGGTTTACTTTGAGACCATTTGGCACACCTTAGCTCCTGAGTTGAAGTATAGCCATGCTCGTCCTGTCCAGCTTGCCTGTGTCAATGTGTAGCATTTGGTGGGTCAGGACAGGGCTGTAAGGAATGAACACCAGGGCATTTCTACTGCTGCATTAGTGTGCCCTTGAAATGTGCATTGTTTAAACCTCATTCTATGCTAAATTCCTAAATTCAGACAACTTTGCTTTTGATACTCTAGCTCTGCTTCTTGTCATCAGCAATGCAAACTGGAGGTAAAGCACTGCTGTTCTGATTGGATTTTTGTACTGAATTTTTTAACTGGCACATTTGGCTACAAAAGCTGCAAGTGAATGGTGAGCCATGCCCAGACATGCCAAGGAGCTCCATTCAGGTAGTATCCCCAGACTTAATTGCTTTGCTCCAGTTGAGGAGAAACAGTTTAAGTAAATGCCACTTTTGGGTGAGGAGGGTGGCTGAGCTGAGCTATGGAGAGGTCTGAATCTGTGGGAGCACCTGCAGTGGAAAGCACGTGGATGGCAAACCAGGGAGATGTTGTGGAACAAAAAGCCATAATGAGAACTGAGGTAAGAGGGGAGGTGAGACTTTGCCTAGCTCTTGCCCTTGGTCCTAGGCTGGATGACTGGATGATGTTTCTCTTGACCTAGTCCATCCCTTCTTCTGTGCAGTTTGATTTGCCCAGCTGGAGTAAATGGGAAGGTGTCAGACTCCTACTTCCTAGAGATCACAGCCCTTGCCCACTGCCCAGGGGAGCAGCACTGGCCATGGCAGTGCTGATCTCATTGGCCTCGAAGGTCTCTGAGTGCTCTCGGTGATGCCAGGGCAGCTCTCAGCCGCAGTCCAAGGGGTGAGCTTGACTAAGCAAACTTTGCTGCTGATGGGGTCACTGAGGATTTATTTAATGTAATTATCGCAAAGCTCCTGCAGGCCTGGCTGGGTGAGGAGTGTATATGAATTTCCAAAACCTTGGAGAGACCTTTGCATGCACTATTCCTTTTTTTTCCCCCAAAATTTATGGCAAGAGAACAAAATGTGAAGCAGGTTGACAAGTTTTTTGCCAATGCCTCCAGCATTAGCTATGACTCATTAAGCCAGCCTTGAAGAGATGTTCAGAGGTCCAATAAAACCTATTCAAGATCTTGCTTTGAAAGGCATGCAGGAATAGAGAGTGAGAGGTTCTTTACATTTTAACGCCTTCCCTTTCTCTTCAGGAACACGGTTGATGAGTTCTGTTTCCTGCCTGCCTTTGAAGCTGTTTTTTAATGTATATTAAATAGTGCTCAGTCGCATGTTCTGATGTGGATGGTTTTGCAGGGCTGGTGGTAAGGAAGACAGCCCCACTTCTGTCCTGTCCTCCCTGTGTAACTTTATGCTACAAAATAAAAGCAAGGTGCCTGCAAATCACAAATTTTTGAATTCAAGATGGCATTTTTTACCATTGTTCCCCCAGCATGTATAGTAAACAGCCACTGCAACTCAGAGGAAAAAATCCTAGAAATAGCATTTTTAAGCAAGTTTGTGTAATTCTTCCACCCTGTTTTTGGAAAGTGAACTGTGTATTGATGTAAAGTTGAATTCACCATTTTTGACCCAATAGATGTAGAATAGGTAGAAATGCAAACATAGAATCATAGGATGTGTTGGGTTGGGAGGGACCTTTAGAGGTCATCTAGTCCACCTCCCCCTGCAGTAACCAGGAGCATCTTTAACTAGATCAGGTTTCTCAAAGCCCCATCAAGCCTGACGTTGAATGTCTGCAGGGATGAGGCCTCCACCTCCTCATTAGGTAACCTATTCCAGTGTTCCACCACTTTCCTGATGAAGAACTTCTTCCTAATGTCTAACCTAAATATACCCTGCTCTAATTTAAAACTATTGCCTCTTGTACTATTGCTACGCACCCTTGTAAACAGTCTCTTCCCAGCTCCCCTCAGGTAAGCAGCCTTCAGGTACTGGAAGGCCTTAATTCCTTAGGTTATGCATTTTTCAGAGTTTATGACAGAAGTGAAGCTGCTCATTAGCTTGTATAAAGTGGACAGCAACAAAAAATTCCTCAGAGGTATTGAGTTAGATTCTAATCTCAGTTACAAGAGATAGAACTCCAGTGGTTTTGGTAAAGCTATTCCTAATAGATACGGGTCACTCAAGGCAGAATGAAGTCCATCCTGTCCTACAAGTATTTAGTGGTGTGTCATATGTTTTAACAGATGATGGCAATGCTAATTTAGTCCAAGTGCTTGAAGTGGCCAGTGGACGTGCCATCTGGAATCATCTGGCCACAGTAAATGCAGAGATCCTCAGTTTTAGGATGGGTCTGCAGACTGTTAGGCTGGACTCATGTATTTATTCTAGGAAACATTTTCTCTAGGTTATGTGAGAGCTCTTTTTCACTCAGTTTGGAGCAATTCCTCTCCCAGACTATTGGCCAGAATTTGGATTCAGGGTTTGCTAAAATAAATGTTTGACAGAATCTGTCTTGCTCTGTCCCTGATCTTTTGGGGTATTTCAGCTATTTTCCTCTGCTTTCAACACTGTGGTTTCCAAGTGCCTCTTCCTTTCAATGGCCAGTGGCAGACGGGTTCCTTTTCCTCCCTTTTGAACTGTCTTAACTGATAGATGGAGCAAAGGGAAAGTGAAGCCACTGCTGGACTACTAGTCTTTCAAAGTCACATATCATCTGTTAGGAAAGCTATCCAAGTCAAGTATTTATGTAGAGTGGCTGGATTTAGTAGCTGAGCATCTGAATAACAGCCTTATTTTTTTATGCAAACACTCCAGTACTTTTTTCCAGTTTACTCACCTTTCCAAACAGGCCATTGTCCAGTGTTATCTCTGAAACCACTGTCAGATAACACTGGACAATGCGCTAGTACAGTACAGACATTGGTTGGTTAATTATCAACTCCTCTATCAATATGGTTTTAACAAGGGAACTTGTCTTAATGGGATGACTGGTTAGGAAGTTAGTTTGTTTCCTCTTTCTGCAAATGCTATTACTGTTTTATGTTGATGACTGCATGTTTCAGTCCAGATTTTGAGCTTAATCTATGTCCATGCTGACTTCACTGCACTTTTCATGTGCTTATAGGTATTGCCTGATGACTTGGATGGCAGACTTTAACCATGCAGTTGTGAAAGAAAAAAAAAGAGGAAGAAAAGAAAGGAAAAACCACAACAACCCATGAAAACGCCCCTAAAACACACCCACATCCACAAAACCTCCAAAAAAGCTATTCCATTAAAACACTGCATTTATATGCCATTGAAGGGTCCAATACAATATCACACAATTTTTCTGAAACATGGTTTTGCTGTGCTTTTGTCATACCTGCATTGTGGGCATCACTTTGTATTGAAAGATGATTAGGTCTCTTAAAAGAGAGACCTGCATTTACTCTCTGGGAAATGGACCTGTTTTTCCAGCACTGTTGCCCTTGCCAGATTTTCTTGCCTGAGGGGAATCATATTGGATTATGGGGCAAAATGAGAACTCCTGTGTGACCTAGTCTAGGTGATCCTGCTCTGGCAGGGAGGGTTGGACTGGATGATCTTTTAAGGTCCCTTCCAACTCCTAATAATCTGTGATTCTGTGAACTCCTGGGGTTAGCAGTTGGCTGGTGAATGAGCTTTCTTCTTCATGGCCACATACACTTTTTTTAGCATGTTACTTGTTTATCCAGATGAATTAAACTCCCAAGTAGCTCTAGGGCAAAGGAGGTTGATTAGCTTTGAACTAGTGCAGTTTTCTCACTCTCAAAGTGATACAGTTTCTCTCTTTTGAATTTAGCAGAATTTTTTAACATTAGAAAAAAATCCAGAAGGAAATCCCAAACCCAGCATTTTTGTATTTCATCTAAACAACTGTGATAGCCAATATTCAGCCTACTTGGTGAAGGAGGAGCCCATGAAAATACCCTTTGAGGCTGGGTGGATTTTAGAGGCTTCTGGTTTTTATGCAGGACTGACTGGAGGCAGAAAGCAGCAATGTATCAGCTCAGAACATGCCATTATTTGCAGAGAGACTCACGAATCTTGTTTCCTTGGCACAGCAATAAATCTCCTACCCTGTAAGGATGTTCCTTGTGTTTTCTATCCTTTTGTGAGGTTTCCTTAAGTTTTGAGTGAAAGGCAACATGTGTGGTACCTACTTCCATTTACTGATTGGGGAAGACACTTCACCAAATACTCTTTATCTCAAAGCTTTAAATAAGCAGTTTCCAAACTGAGGTCTATTCAACAGAATTATACTCTGTTTTAATTGTCGTTGCTAACATGGACACAAGCACATTTAAGCCCAAGGGTCTGATGTTGAGAGTTTTACCCTGCTGGCACAGCCAGGGTTTTTTTTAAGTCGATGCCTAATTCCAAGCAGAATTGACATCGCTTCTATCATCTGGCCCCTACCTCCACCACACCCTTCTTTTCACATTTCCAGTTTGCTATTGAATTCCTTTGTTTCATAACAGTACCATAAGATCAGGAACGTCATAGCTCCACTAGTGTGTGAATGTTGCTTTCTCTGCTGTGCTGTACTGGGCACTGCCATGTCAGACCATCCCTGTGCCATGGCTGTCAGCAAATAAATTGCTGGGTTACCTGGTAGAGAGGCTGCACTGTCTATCAGCATGTTTCCTGTTGCTGAAGATTAAAAAAATGTTCTTGCTTTGGGAGCAGATGGCCACCTCTCCACCCATCCTCTCAGGTATGGGGAGGCAGCCAAAAACTAGCTTAAAAGAGCAAAGCATAACCTGTTCAAAGGAGAACAGAAAGGAACATTTTTCAAACAGCTTAATGAAGCACTTGTTAAGGACTGCCAGGGACAGATTTTCATTCTACACAGGATATTCATTAGAAAAGTAAACACCCTCCAGCACCATTTGTAGGAACAAAGCAGCTTGCATTTTATAATGAGGTGTTAATTTACTGAAGGAGGGGACTGGCAGAGGAACTGGAGGCAACTAACCAAATGACAGACACCTTTTCCTGGGAGGATGGGGGAGCTATGCTGTCGTTCCTTGCTGCGTGGTGGAGGAAGACAGGATCTATGCAGTACTCACCAGGAAGGGATGGTCCTGTTCTGAGTAACTGGGGGGATGTGGAGTTCGCTGTCTGACAAGCAGTGGTTGAATCAAGGCTCTCCAGAGCCAAGTGTATCAGCTGAAGAACCAAGTACCCTCAAGGCTATGGTCTCAGGGTAACCTTTTGGGTGGTTTTTTTTTCAGGTACTGAGGCACAAGACCTTTGGGACGTGTAGCTTCAGTGCAGCTCATCTGTACAGATTTGGGAGTTGGGGATCTTGCAGCTTCTACCTTTGCTGCCCCTGGGCAGGAACCCAAAACCCCATGCAAATGAGTGCTCCCAATGTTCCTGCTCCGTACCTTGCTCCAGGGCCTGGCCTGAAGTCCTGGGACTTCCTGAGTCTGCTGTCAAGGTCTCCGATGCTTATTGTGACCACAGGGTAGGGTAAAGTAGCAGATACTCAAGTGTCCTAAGAGTCAGCTATTTATTTATTTCACAAGAAAACAGATCCTGTGGAAAAGTTTCACATTTTCCCCCTTTAAATGAAACAAAAAGTCCTGCATAATTTCCCTTCTGTGGGGAATTTTCTTTATCTTTCTGAACCTGATCCCACACACAGACACTCATGAAATGTCACAGCTTCTTGCAAAATAGAAGCATGGCAGTTCAACCACCTCCGCTCTGGTTAGGATGTCAGTGGATTCATGACTTGCTGGCTAGAAAGAGCTGGTTTAAGGCTAAAATGTATTCACCAGTGGATCATCCTAAAGGATGTACAGCTCTGGGGTCACTCAAGGGAAAGGGGGATGGAGAGTTCCAGCCTGCTTTTCTGGAGGTGTGATAAACATCAGGAACATTTTGCTGTGTTGCTGCTGGGGGATGAAGGTAATCCGTGTGCTCCTAGGATTAGCCAGATATCACCAAGGGAGAGCTGGGAGGTGAGGGCGAGTTTTTCTGTGTCTCCTGCCAGGACTTTAGCCTCAAGCCTATCCCTTATTTTCATATGTGTGTGTTTCCCACCAGGGAAACTGGAGCATTCAACATGCGCAGTTGTTCACTATGGGGACAGGGCCAAAGCTAACCTGCCCTCCCAGCTCCCGGAGAACAGGAGCAACTGTGGTGCTTGGCTGGGGAGGAGGTTTAGAAGTTGGAGGGAAAGCACATTACATGAGGCCAAGTCTTATTTAATGATGCTATCCTGTTTTTGATCAGAGCATACAGCAGACTTGAGAGGAGAGCAAAAAAAATAAGGCCACAGGAGAAATTCCGGCCATGAACCTATATAATCAGTCTGAACGTTGGCACAAATGAGGTCATTTCTCGTGTTTATATTTTTACATGCATTGTACGTTCCCTGTTCCTCCTTCACTGTGATGTGAAGGGAATTTCCTCCGCACGCACGGTATTGTTGTTGCAGGGCTTTTGTGAACATAAACCACTTCAAGTGGCAAGGCGAAATAATACTCTGTTCTGTTAGTAAAAGTACAAAGTTAGGAAAACTCCCACTCCCTTAAATAATTTTACTTCTGGTTGCTTGCTGAATATTTTATTAGAAGATTAGAATGAGAAGTGGCCACATTTAGCAGCTGCTGACACATTTCAGCACTCTCAATATGCAGAGGTCAGATCTTATGTGCTATAAATCAGCCTGACTTCTCTCCAGCCTGGCCAAGCTATGGCAGCTGGGGAGCAGGCTTGTGGAGAAGACCATATGGAACCTGCCTCTCCTAGTACATTGTAGCTTATTTATTAGATCTACCAGCAAAAAGCATACTGGAATGGTGATTTTTTTTTCTCACAGACTCTCACCTTTAGGTGTATGCCACTTATGATAGTGGGACAAGTTGAAAATATGTGTCCTCTTTGGCTTCTGGTTCCCATGAAAGGGAAATACGTCTATTTCTTCTGCTATAGACTAAAAATCCTTGTTTGCGCTGGGAGTGAAGGGTGATGGGGCATGTTGTAATTTAGACACTAGTTCTTTTTCGATGACTCCTCTCCACCCAGGGAGGGGAATTGGGAAAAGGAAAGGAGACCTGTGGGTTGAAGTAGAAACAGATTTAATAAAATAATAATAATAAAACACAGTATTGATAAAATTATTGATATAAAGTACACAGTTAGCCAGTATAGTGTTTGCAAGCTGTGATGATCACAACAAGCAGGGCAGTAGGCCTCAGAAGTACAATGATGGGTGAGGCCCTCTTTGGAGTGTAGCCATCGAGGAAAGAGAGGGCCATCTCCAGCAAACTCCCCAATTTATAGTGAGTGTGACATATATGGTATGGAATGATTCTGTTTGTCAGCTTGGGGTCAGCTGAGGTCCACTGCCCTGTTTTTTGCCCCCTCCTCCCCCAGCTTTTACACGTGACAAATTTGAAACTGCTAAAGACCTTCAGCACCCCATTCCAGTTCTGGCTGAAAACTACAACAAAATGTTTTATCAACTTTGTACTCATGAAATTGAGCATTGTAGTATTTGTAGTAACGCAGCTTTCCTGAATAGAAAACCAATTCTATCCCAATGAAACTAGGATATGGCACAAGGTCTGCAACCAGCATTCAGGTGCAGTCAGTCACAAGGTCCTTGTCAGTGTGACAAATTAGGGATGATGCAAAGTGGCTACAATATTCCAGCAGAGTCCAATTAAAAGCAAGGGCAAAGGAAAATCGCACCCTCCGTGTCCTCATTCCTGTCCCCAGCAGTTGCTTCAGCTGCAAAACTGTTGCTTAAGGGCAGCAGAGCTTTCCTCCTGAGGG